>NC_073745.1:48391118-48641118 GCF_029784135.1 Toxorhynchites rutilus septentrionalis
ACCGCTAGCCAGTAAATGCACAACATTTATGTCTACTTCAAATTACATTGATTCTTTAAACATTTATTAAGTTCTCCACATCTTCCCACGAATCTAGGTTGTATTCACATCTATATTACATACGAAATCATCACAACAAATAACGAAAAATAATGGTTACTAAATTTATTTCCCTAAATCCTCATATGGGTTTCGAACACCGGACCCTGGAATTCAAGCCCAGCGATCTTACTATCGAGTCTAATTCTCCATCTTGTGTGAACCCTTCTTGCTAGCGAGCAGCATGTGCACGCTGACGGTATTGCTCTATGCTTCTAAATTGTGTGGCATTTTTTTGTGTGGCTTTGTTAATTTGTGTGTGGTTTTTATTTTTGACCTTAACCCTACATGCGCATGTTATTTTTAGGGTGAAAGAAGTTTTGTACTCACACTACCTAGGCTTTACGTGCATCTACTTTACCGCCGTTCCACGGTAGGCGATGAATGACGAGTCCGTAGGCGTAGATGATGGGACGTAGACGTTGAATGCGCATCCGACGTGTAGTGGTGCCGTGCTGCGCCTTCCCTTGATTCGAGTGACGATTCGCGCTTCGCGCGGCCACCTGGTTTGACTGATGTGGTGGCGAAGATCCAATCTTCGATCATGGGGTCAGGATACGGCTCCTTCCTACACACAACAAAGATTAAAACACCACACATATGCCACAATTAATTTTAGCATCAGCCACATGTCTTGGAGCTCTAAGCTTACCTTTGATTTCGCTAAACGGGAACACAAGCGAAGAATTACACTTTTCGATTTCTCGGAAAAACTTATTTTAAACTAACTAAACATGAAACAAAGAGACAAAAAAAACAGAAAAAAAACCAAAAAAACTTTAGTCTACTGACTAGCACGTGTAGCCTTTCACCTACGGTACCTTTTTACCGTCCACTCGCGATGCAAAAAAAAACTGGTCCGCCCTGCCTATTCCACGGTCGAAGTCGGAATGGGCAAGCATATCTCAAGATCCTCAGATCAGCGAGACATTCATTGGAACCGGAATTACGTAATAGTTAACGATGTTAACTATTCCGTATTCACACCGAAATTCCCCTGCGCTTTCATTGGTCGCGCATTCAAGCATTTGCGGGCGATACCCTTTAACCTCCCGAGCAGAGTTCAAGTCGAAGCGCTCGCCGGGTTTTGAAATTTGAAGAACAAGAAAACCCCGCCGAAAGACTCTGCTATTTGGGGGAAATATCCAAATGAAAAAATAGCAAAAAAAAGAAAGCATGAGTCTTTCGGAGTGTTGGTATGTGGGTGTCTTGGCTAAAACAGCCGCCCAGTCACATCCAGCACCCATTATGGCTAGTTGCTCAAATCTAAAATCGGGAGCGGCACTCGCGTTGCCAAACATCCAATACATAGAAAGAAGAGAGAATCCCAGATCCACACAGGAGAGATTGTGTTGGATCTGAAATTCAAAATAACGAAACGAGGGGCTTCCAAAAGTCGAAATCAGTACCGTGCTACATCATTCCCTGCTTAATTTTCGAAAATTTGATTGGCCTGCACCAATCAAATTTTCGAAGGCGAAAATAGAGTCTCCCTTTGCAGAATTGTTCAGTAACATTTTCGGGGTCATATGTGGTCATCGTCAAACTGAATTGACTCATCCTCTATTTCCAGTATCAGATCAATTTATCTGTCTGTAACTGACCATCAACGCTTTGCAGCTCCGGTCTCCAGCGAAATGTCATGTGAAACCCTGCAAAGGTTAACTCTAAACGCCCATCAAAAATTACTGGTATTATAGAGAACTAACTAACCGAAAACTACTGAACTGAGAGACAAGAAAAAACCCGAAAAAAAAATATCAATCGATCTGACCTTCCAGGGCTACTATTTAGTTGACAATCCTATTTACACAAAATGAAGAAAAAATATACTCGAAATTACCCAAAACTATAACTAAAATCTTTACATCCTCCACTTCTCATAAATAGAAGTATTTCTGGAGATGTAAAAAAGAACGTACTATCGACCTACGTCGAAAAAATAACTCGATGAATATTGTTCATTCCGACCTCAGAACTTTATCCAAGTAAAAAGGAATGAAAACAATATCCATCTTAAATTTGCCCGAAATTTCTTCGGATATGGAAACTACTCTGGAAGGATCCAAAGATTTCCTGCTCCCATCCGAAGAAAGATCTTAAAGTTCGTCATTCTCAATCGTTGGCATGCTACCAACGATTAGATGACCTTTTTCCTAACAAAATTACAAAACAAAACTAAATATTCAACCAATCAAACATTCACGCACCCCTCGCTTACAAGCGATGTACACTCATTCTCCCCAATACACTCACACCATTCACTCACGCTATTGCCAACCAAACAGTGTTTGAGAAGTAAACAAACCGGTGCGAAGGTTTGTCAGGGCAGTGTAATTTAATTTTTATTTTAATTCTTACACGGACGATTCCGTGTATAAGGGGAAAAAAAAACTTTGTGGAACGATATGGACGGAAAAAGAAAAAGGAAAGTAGAAATGGTGAGTCGTTCCAATTTTACGATGTTAAGCTTTTTTCTCTTCTCTTTTTTTCAGATTAGGTTCGACAAGGGGAGCAGCATCATCGATTGGACTGGAATGTTGCTGGGGAAACGACCGAACGAAGGACGAGGACGACTAGGATGGGGACCAAAACACCGGAAAGGGCTAGGACAGGACAATTCTCGACAACAACTGGAGGAAACAGAGGACTTAACAAGGATATTCGAGAAATTAATCCAAGAAAAACAAACGGAAAACGGGAAAGGATGGCAGCAGCTATGGACAACAACTGAAAAATACATCACATCAACGGGAGCATCTGGGACAGGACACTGATTCGGGACTATTCTACAGGATGGGACAAAGGATGCGAGCTGGAGGACAGTGACGAACCGGAACCACAACGATAATAATAACAAGTAACTTATTAAATCTGAATATTTATTAATTTTTACATATTATTTTAGGAACTAAAGTGACGAAAACATAATAAACTAAACCGAGAGAATTTCTTCGAACAAAAACAAAAAATAAACTGGAACGGAAAAATAACGAGAGAACAAAAACACGCGAAAAAAATATGGGAACAAACAAAGAAAAAACCGTGAGTGACTATATTTTTAAATAAATTAACTAACTAACCTAACTAGATATAAGACTAATACTAGAAAATAAGGGTTAGGGAACTAGGAAAAACTAATAAACTAATCTACTACTAATTTATACAAGTATTTACAACCCGAGTCGCGTCTTCCACTTGACTCGGTTCCGAAGGTGGAACTCTTGTCTGGTCTTTTCGTTGGGATTCCCGTTAGTCGTCACTTCGGATACATAGCTTTCAAAAAAAACTTGATTCTACGGAATCAACCAATCGAGAGGTTTATCAAGTCTCTTCTTCTTCGGACTGCTCTCTAGTGCTGAGGCGCTCTACTCTTCGTTTCTTCACAAAGTCCACTACTGATAATTTCGAAAGTCATCATCAGTGCTCGCTTTACGCTTCACGGTACCATGACCGCTACTTTGCACAGGTCATAGCTCCGACTCGTTCATTTTCTTCGTGAACTTTGCTACTTTTCCCGGGTCATTGTGAGCTCTCAACTCAGACTTCAAGCAATCTTCCAAAGAATCAACGATTCCTCAATCGATGGGATTCGACGTAGGACTTTCCACATAGGTGTGTTTTTTGTTATTAGTTCCTTCATGAAAGGTACATAGCTTGAACTTTTAACATATACACACGAATATACACATAGGAAGAAGGATTATGGAGAGGCGAACAGAGAAGGATGCCTATCTATCACGTCTTCTGCCTTGTGTCAACACATTATTGTCCAGATTTCTCTCATTTCTATTATGAACAGTACAACGTTCACAGCTTCGTGTCGTTCTGCCCATATTTCCGCAACCATAACAGAAAATTAATTTCCGTTCATTACAGTTCCTCCAACAATGCCCCTGTTGTTGACAATTCCAACAGGTCTTTGTGGTACTAGAATTTCTCGTTCTTCTTCTATCTACTATCCAATTGGCTTCTTTATTTCTGCTTTCCATCGTCTCAATGCAATGGATTGGTTTTAGAGTGGAACTTTCCCATGCCTTTTGGAGGGCAGAATCAGTTGCATCGATTCGATAATTCAGGTCCATCAAATGGTCCAGATCATTCACATCAATAATAGAGATCCTTGAACGATAATGTTGTCTCATATTATCGAAAATAATTTCGAATTTTCGTCGCTTTGAAAGTGGTTTTGACAGCATTTTATTGAGCTGTTCAATTCCCTCCACAAATGCAACGAATGTTTCATCTCGACGCTGCTTTCGGTCGAATATATTCTGACGGATTGCTTGATCGTAATTAGGGTTACCGAAACGATTCCTAATCCGACGTTCAAACGAATCCCAATCATTCAACTCGTCTACGTACGTGAAGAACCATTCTAGCGCTGATCCATCCAACAGTACATGAATTCTTTTCAGAATATCCTTAGCAGGCACGTCCTCTCTATACGCAATTTTCTCCAAATGATACAAAAAACATTCAACGCTCAATGTTCTAGGATGGCCTGAGAACCTTAACTTCCATTTCTCTATTCTGTCTCTTATGTTATCTCTATTATCCTCGAAGTAGTGTCGTTTTCTTCTTCGTTGTCTAGCTTTACTTATATTGGAAAACTGGGATTTTATTGAAGAATCCGAATCATCTGCGTCAACATTTCCTCTAATTCTTTTTTCCTTTGATAATCTATTTTGACATGGATCTATTTCATCCTCTTCCTGACTGCTTTCTGCACTTTCCTGACAAAGTTGGTTGGATGTGTTTCCCTCATCATTCTGTATTGAAACATTGTTTTTCTTAGTTGCCTCTTTCATCGTCAGATTTGATATAAGATCTCCTAATGTTCTCTCCAGATATGCGACCTTTTCGCGTAATTCAGCTATTTCTTGTAGCATTTTTGTTTCATTATTTACTTCAATTTTAGTTCTTCGCGAATCCGACTCTCTCGGACACTCTACCTCTAACATCGCATTGACATTCGTACTATCATTTTCCGCTTTACCTGATACTTTATTCGCATCATATTCTTTAATCATTTTACTTAAACAACGCAACACTCCATCTTTCAGCAGCTGTTCCCCTTCATCGATAACCGTACATCTTTCTGTTCTATACCTGTAATGTATCAACTTGGATTTCTGATACGGCTCAAACCCTTTCTGTTTGACTTCCCTTCCAATCGCCGCCACATTTTTTTCGAGGACATTGAGTTCATCTCGGATATTGATGGACGAAGAGTATTTGCGTCCTGACTTCGCATCCGATTTGAAAAGCTTTCTCAAACGCCGTTGCTTCCCTAAAAGGTCTAGACCAACCATATTCTCATCGAGTTGATTCCGAATACGTAGTTCGTAATCAATTTCCTCCAAGCTGAGATGCTCAGTACAAGGGAATTCCATCTTGAATCGTTCAAATAACACCACTAATATTCGATAATCAATTTATTTTCAGGGTAAAAATGATGCAGCTGATAGGTGACGGATTGTTTAAATCTTCAAAAAGATGTCAAAAATACAGTGCTTGAAAAATGCCGAAAAAATGTCAATGTTCTAAAGAAAAAAAAACTTAGAAGTGATCAAATAGAAAAACAAATTGCCCGATATCGTTTCATATAGATGGCGAGGAATGATGAATGTGCCATGAAGACTAGATGCGAGATGTTTGTATAATTCACTTGAAGACCCTTTTATAACTAATTTAAAAAATGTATAATCGTTGAAAGAAATCTTAATAAAAAAATAAACAAAATTTATAATTCAATATTACACCGATATTAAATATTAAATTTCTATACTACAAAAATAATTATTTTCACCGAAAACAAATTTTCCCGAAAAACTGGAAAAATCAATATAATTTTCCAAAATAAATTTCCCAAAATTATTTTTCAAATGACCGTAAATGTCGTGCCAAGCCCCACGTTGGGCGCCAAATGTAACCCGCGACGCCGGGGAAGCGCGCGAGTTCGTCGCGACCGGGGATTTTGCGCAGATAAGCGGTCGGCTTAAGCGCCACTCCCGCGAGGGAGACCGACCGCCGTGTTTTATCCTTGCCCGGCAATGAGACACCCACTGAGGGCGGGTTTGTCCTTTTTCTCACAAACCCGGTTATTTCCGCGACTCTTCTGCGCTAAGAAGGACCCGCGACACCGTTTGTCCGCGATCCACAATTCAGGCAACAGAGGCAATACGGTTGTTTCCAATGAACACCGTGTATGCCAAAATTCTCATCATTGGACCTACGCAATGATGCCAAACCCACCCACCTTGAAGTTTCAGAGGACGAGGTGCGGGGGTTGAAAAGTTGTCCACAACAGAAGAGGAGCCCCAACCCTGGGCTCGTGACCTATCTGAAAATTGTATCGGGTGTTTAGGCTACCGCTAGCCAGTAAATGCACAACATTTATGTCTACTTCAAATTACATTGATTCTTTAAACATTTATTAAGTTCTCCACATCTTCCCACGAATCTAGGTTGTATTCACATCTATATTACATACGAAATCATCACAACAAATAACGAAAAATAATGGTTACTAAATTTATTTCCCTAAATCCTCATATGGGTTTCGAACACCGGACCCTGGAATTCAAGCCCAGCGATCTTACTATCGAGTCTAATTCTCCATCTTGTGTGAACCCTTCTTGCTAGCGAGCAGCATGTGCACGCTGACGGTATTGCTCTATGCTTCTAAATTGTGTGGCATTTTTTTGTGTGGCTTTGTTAATTTGTGTGTGGTTTTTATTTTTGACCTTAACCCTACATGCGCATGTTATTTTTAGGGTGAAAGAAGTTTTGTACTCACACTACCTAGGCTTTACGTGCATCTACTTTACCGCCGTTCCACGGTAGGCGATGAATGACGAGTCCGTAGGCGTAGATGATGGGACGTAGACGTTGAATGCGCATCCGACGTGTAGTGGTGCCGTGCTGCGCCTTCCCTTGATTCGAGTGACGATTCGCGCTTCGCGCGGCCACCTGGTTTGACTGATGTGGTGGCGAAGATCCAATCTTCGATCATGGGGTCAGGATACGGCTCCTTCCTACACACAACAAAGATTAAAACACCACACATATGCCACAATTAATTTTAGCATCAGCCACATGTCTTGGAGCTCTAAGCTTACCTTTGATTTCGCTAAACGGGAACACAAGCGAAGAATTACACTTTTCGATTTCTCGGAAAAACTTATTTTAAACTAACTAAACATGAAACAAAGAGACAAAAAAAACAGAAAAAAAACCAAAAAAACTTTAGTCTACTGACTAGCACGTGTAGCCTTTCACCTACGGTACCTTTTTACCGTCCACTCGCGATGCAAAAAAAAACTGGTCCGCCCTGCCTATTCCACGGTCGAAGTCGGAATGGGCAAGCATATCTCAAGATCCTCAGATCAGCGAGACATTCATTGGAACCGGAATTACGTAATAGTTAACGATGTTAACTATTCCGTATTCACACCGAAATTCCCCTGCGCTTTCATTGGTCGCGCATTCAAGCATTTGCGGGCGATACCCTTTAACCTCCCGAGCAGAGTTCAAGTCGAAGCGCTCGCCGGGTTTTGAAATTTGAAGAACAAGAAAACCCCGCCGAAAGACTCTGCTATTTGGGGGAAATATCCAAATGAAAAAATAGCAAAAAAAAGAAAGCATGAGTCTTTCGGAGTGTTGGTATGTGGGTGTCTTGGCTAAAACAGCCGCCCAGTCACATCCAGCACCCATTATGGCTAGTTGCTCAAATCTAAAATCGGGAGCGGCACTCGCGTTGCCAAACATCCAATACATAGAAAGAAGAGAGAATCCCAGATCCACACAGGAGAGATTGTGTTGGATCTGAAATTCAAAATAACGAAACGAGGGGCTTCCAAAAGTCGAAATCAGTACCGTGCTACAACCGCCTGCTAGAAACTGTACATAAATTCCTTTGTTAATCCCCATATTGGATCGAGCTCTCATCAAAAACAAGCCGTGTAGTGTAGTATCCATCTAGAAGGTTTTTTTTAAAGCATTTAATTTAATTTCGATTCCGGATTATTTGGGCCCTATACCGCTTCTGCAACCATAGCCCACCAAATTTGTAAGCAATTGAATTCAATCAGAAGTAATATATTTAATAAAACATTATTTTAGCTTTAAGCGTACACAGAAAAACTTCGTGTTGCTAAAAAGAGTTGGTGACCAAATCCGAAACACAACATATATATATATATATATATATATATATATATATATATATATATATATATATATATATATATATATATATATATATATATATATATATATATATATATATATATATATATATATTTATATATATATATATATATATATATATATATATATATATATATATATATA
The DNA here is from genome assembly GCF_029784135.1 of Toxorhynchites rutilus septentrionalis. NCBI lineage: Eukaryota > Metazoa > Arthropoda > Insecta > Diptera > Culicidae > Toxorhynchites > Toxorhynchites rutilus. The sequence goes on from NC_073745.1 coordinate 48,399,576, forward strand.
TATATATATATATATATGTATATATCAAAATGGATTTCGGTCTGTCTGTCTGATTCTGATTCTCGGCTACTACTGAACCTATCGACATGAAAATTGGTATATAGAGGTTTTGGGGTCGGGGAAGGTTATTATGATAGTTCGAGACCTCTCCCCCTCTCTAAGGCGGGGGAGGGGGGCTTCCATAGAAAACTAATCAATCAAATGGAGCAAAATTTGGCATGTGAAGGTTTTAGTGGGCCTAAAAACGTTTCCATGGTGAATAGACACTCCTCCGCATAACACAAGCACTAATCAAGAAAATGGAATCAAACTTGGCATATACAAGTTTTAGGGATCGATAAACGATTCTGCGTGGTTCGACACTCGAGAAATTATGAAGCAAATGGAACCAATTTCGGCATATGGAGGTTGTAGGGGGCAATAAATGTTTCTATGGTGGTATGACACCCCTCTCTTCTTCTCTTTATTCTATCATATTTTCTGTATCAAACATTTATTCCATGTAACGGAGAAACATGTTACCACTTGCAAGGTTGAAAAATCTTGAACGAGGATTGTGTCTGAAAATAATCTGATATTATAATGACGAGTTTTGGTCGATGTACTAGGAATTTTATAGTAAAAGGTGATAAAAAATAAAATAAGTGGGTTATATCTATGATATAACCGCAAGGTTAACGTTGGACTACCTTAGCTTAGCAATTATTTGATGGTATTGATTAAATTCTTGATTGAATGTAACAATTTCCGAATTTAATTGAATTCAATATATTTGCTTTGTGAGTAAAAATTAATGACAGTCCTTTTACGTTTGGTATGATGATTAGGACAAAATATGTGAACGGGAAAATTATTAAACGATTATTTTATTTTACATTTCACTCTGAAGTTTGCATCTCTGAAGTGTACGTACTTCTCGAAACGCGAATTTGCTTGAAACTTGAAAGTTCATTCGTCTCTAGTGTATGCATGTTTTTCCCAGGTTCCTAAGTTTAGAAGACCGTCTGATGGAAACATATTCTAGTCTGCACAAAGGCAAGCGAGTACAAAAGTACTCGCAGTTTCCATTTATTTGCAAAACCGATTTCTCCAGACACCTTGGTTTTAAAGGTTGTGTTAGGGAAACACATTTCGGTCGGAAGAAAAATATCCCCGACTTGAATGAATTTGCAATGCCGATTTCCTCCAGGCACCAAGGTTTTGAAATCTCTGTTAGGGAACACATTTCTGTGGGATCAAGAGCTCCCTAAACTTTCACGTATTTTCAAAGCCGATTTCTCCAACGCTGCTTGGTTTTGAAGTCTGTGTTAGGGAACACATTCCGGTGAGAACAAAAATCCCCACACTTTCATGTATTTGGAATGTTGATTTCCCCAAGGCTGCTTGGTTTTGATGGCTGTGTTGGGGAAGCTGTAAATCAGGCCAATCAAAACGAGGTAGTTAGGGCGTTTAGATAACTCTCAACATTTTACAGTTATTCAATTGTTTATCTAATGAAGAATAACACTTTATTAATTGCGATAGATGCGTAGAAATATTCCCTACCAATTGATGCAAACATCTTTCCGATCCAGTAAGAAATGTTCCAGTTATAAGCATTAGAAATCTTTCATTTTTTTCCTGCATGTTCTGTGTTTAGGTTTTCATTTTACCCCCCATATATTCCTGTTAGACGTAGTCCCACGTCAAAATTTAATAATTGAAATTATAATTTCACTCAAAAATAAAGTCATTATTGTCGAAAATAGTTTGTAAGCTGGTAAATAACAAGTAGAGGTACCGCGCGTGCAGTGATCGAGTGCGGATGTGTTTGTCGTTCGCTCCGTGTATTTCGTGTTCTTGTAAGCTGTTCCCAAAATAGTTCGAAGAGCGTATGAAGGAAGAATTTGCAGTCGTGAAGTGGAATTAAAATGTGTTTTTGTAAATAGATAAATTAGAGAAAACTGTTGCAATGTGTTGAACAAGCGAATTGATGTGTGGCGTGCAAAGTTTTACGAAGCGCTCATTTTGTTTGTCCCTCATGTGTATCGGTACACGAGCTCTGTCCCATGTGATGCGAAGGAATCTTCAGAGAGAGCATCGAAGTACAGTTACACCGTAGTACGAGACCAGTGTTACTCTAGCAAATGGATAAGTTTAACAAGCTACGATATTTTACCTAAATCACCTTTTTTTAGTGTTTGTATTTTTCTGTGTTTGTATCTTTCTGTCGTCGCAGCCGTTTTTTATTGTTCAGAGTTCCGTGTCAATTAAGCACATCACCGCACATCATCAAATTATCTCTCTCTCTCCTTCTTTTCTATCCTATTTACACAAGATAGAATAGTGTGTTTGATTTATACTCTCGAGTTCCTCTCCGTAACGTTTTCTAGAAGCATTATTCACACCGCTTCTTTCTTCGCTAGGACGAAGAGTCTCTGTTCGTTCGTTAGCTTATCACAGCTAAAGAACAGATGAATCACTAGTTATTTAAATTTCTGTTAGTCTTCTCAATGAATAGTAAATATCGCTAACCGTAACTGTAGAGTGGGAAAGGAAATTATTTGCATTTGTATGCGTTGCAGCTTGCGTTGTTGAACAATAATGAACCCCTTTTACTTATCCGAGTTGTCCTAGAAAGTGTCACGCCACGCTAGTGTTGGAAGATTGTCTGTAATAGCCCTAATTCGGATTTCACATTGTAGTTCGCACGGAAATAGTTTTTGATGGTGTGCTAAACGTGTACATGTATGTATTTTTATTCAAATTTTGACTTTGTTATGGATTTTGTACTTTATGATTATTTGAAATTTCTTTTGCCTGATTTTTATTTTACGGATTCCAGGTTTATGATCTAATTTATACTTCAAAAATAGTTTTACTTCAGATCATGATCCTCTATTATTGAGGTTCATTTCTAAATTTAGATAAAAAATATATTCAGATTTGTGATTATGGATTCAGATCCCTGACGTCCGAATGAGATTAAAAAATACAAGTTTTGTTCTAAATATTCAAGTTCCTGTTTCGAGTCTCCAGATTCCAAACTTCCTTAACAGGGACACTGCATACGGTTATGTTTATAATCATTTAATCATACGATGTTGATCAGGCAGCTATCGATTACGGAAAGGCTTTTTCACACCGTCTTTTGTGGCAGTTAGGAATATGGGGATGAATCAAATGTGTTAATTTGAGTGTTCTGTGTCTGCCTTTAGTTATATGTGGTATATGTTTGAAGGCACATGAAATATTTTTTATATCTGAATGTAGAGTACTTTTGACAAAGATATTTTACCAGCAATTGGGTTCAGATATCACATAAAGATCAACACGGAAAGGAAAGAAGACGGAATGTTAATTGTGCCGATACCAATTTTTAAAAATGACACCGCGAAGTCTTCAAAATCATTTTCAAATTTCCTCATTACAATTTCTGACTTCACTTCGTTTTTTTGTTGCTTTTTCATGTTGTTTTGATTTAATCATATTTATCAACAGGAGATTCGACGAATCTCACAATCTGATTTGTCGGAATCTTTCCTTCTCATTCGGGTAAATTTTGCATTCGGGTATTCGTTACATTCGGGTATGTGTTACATTCGGGTAAATGTGTTTCGGGTAAACGTGTTTCGGGTGAATGGGACACAACCGTTGTGCAGACACTCTTGATGCGCGCTGAATGGGGGCATGACGGGAGAAAGTCGGGACTTAACGTGTTAAAATCAAAACACTAAAAATAAAAAAAAACAAAAAAATTTAAATAATCAAAACTTTAAAAATCTAAAAATCAAAAAAATTAAAATCTGAAAATCTAAAAATTTCAAAATTTAAAGATTTAAAAATTCTAAAATTTCAAAATTTCAAAACTCTAAAATCTAAAAATTTAAAAAATTAAATATTTCAAAACATTAAAATTTAAAAATTTAAAAAATTAGAAACTAAAAAATTAAATATTAAAAAAATCAAATTTAAGATTTTAGAATCACATCACTTACCGCAGTGAATCCTGATTTTTGCTTAACCATTCCCACTAACAACTATCCCTTCCATGATAAACGCTAGGGAACCACGCTATAGAGGCGACCCTTCTGGCCTTCGTGCGGCGAATATCATACTAACATTCCTTCCCTTCCTCTGGTGACTGTAAGGACGTGGCCGGCGTCGTTATTGACCATTCAAAGCTCGAATCACCGAAAATTGCACAACGAGAATGATTTGCTAGTCCCAAGCGTCATTCTGTGTGTTCTTTGTGCAATTTGGTTGGTTCAGGTCAATCACGGAGAGCAACTACGTATTGTACAGACTACCCAAGCTCAAGCTCAAAGCTCAAGCTCAAAGCTCAAGCTGGTAATTAACAAGTAATGTAATTCAAATACTTGGAAGCCCCCCGACAACCGCCCGAAATCAAATGATTACCGGTGAACAGTGGAAGAAAAAACAGAGTAAACAGGAAGAGAAATCTGAGTATTGAAATATGGAAGATTACGACAGTTTTTACGTCATGTACGTCTATCCAGTAACAGCTACATTACTAAAGGAACTGATAAAGCTATATTAGACGTATTCGGCTAATCTCATTTCCTCAATGAGAGATGCACCTGTCGAAGTCGAAAATGTAACCAAAGTTGGCATGTGTATTTGTCATTGATGCCGTTTACCACTCGGACACGGCACTCAACTTCGATTTTCCCTTACGCATTTTATCACTATGAGAAAACGAAAAGTGCGTGAAATCCATTGCAAAATTGGATAATCTGGCAATAAAGCAATGACCTGCACCACCGTAAAAATCATTCGACTAAGGATTACATTGTATCAAACCCTCAAAAGATATGATATCAATGGCAGCAGGTCTGCCGGCATCCCGTCGATAAACAACTTACAATAATCGTATGGATAAATACCCGGATAAATTGAGAAAACAAAAACAAACAGGTCGAAATTTGGAATTGGGAATTTCCAAAAACGTCAGCGTCTTATCTTAAGCCATATACAGTAATGGAGAAAATAATAAGTACACTGCAAGTGGATGTTATTTTTTCATATTTGGGTGCTAGTTCCATACACTGAATGTAGTCTTTTCCGAGATCTTCGGACGGTATTCATAATGAAAGCAGTATCATAATCAATATTTTCTACGCATAGTTGTCCCATGTTACTTTTTGAAAATTTTCACTTTTCTTCATAAAACACAAAATAACCTTGTTGTTTGTTCCCAGCTTTTATAAAAACAACATCAAGCTCAATTGTCCAATGTTTATATTCTATTCATAGCTGTCCCACCATGTATTTTTTGTTGATATATCTATATATATAAAAATGGATTTCTGTCTGTCTGTCTGATTCTTATGGACTCGGAAACTACAGAACCGATCGACATGAAAATTTGTATGTAGGAGTTTTTGGGGCCGGGGAAGGTTTTCGCGATAGTTTGAGACCCCTCCCCCCTCTCTGAGGGGGGGTTTCCATACAAAATAAACACGAATTTCTACATTACTCGGGAATTAACCAAGCAAATGAAACCAAATTAGGCATATTGAGGTTTTAGAGTGTAATGAATATTTCTATGGTGGTTAGACGCTCCACCCTCCTCTCTAAAGGGGGGCTGCCATACAAATGAAAGACAAATTTCTACATTACTCGAGAATTATTCAAGCAAATTAAACCAAATTGGGCATATTGAGGTTTTAGAATGCAATAAATATTTCAATGGTATTAAGACTCTCCACTCCCCTTTCTAAGGGGGGGGCTGCCATACAAATGAGTTTTTGGGTATGAGAAGTGCTCCCGTGGCCGAGTGGTTAGCGTCCTACACTATCATCTTGGTTCGAAACTGGAAATGGATTTTAATGTGATGAAACGCACTCTTAAATCTTCTTCTATCTAAACCAAAAAAAAAAGGATCGCCGGATGTGTTGATATGAGCAGAACTCGAGGAATTGTCCAATTTAGGGCTGTCTTTATTCTATCAAATTTTCGTATAAAACATTTATTCCATGTAACGGAGAAACATGTTATTTGCAAGTGATTGAAAAATCTTGAACGAGAATTGTGTCTGAAAATAATCTGATATTATAATGATGAGTTTTGTTAGAAATACTAGGAATTTTATAGTAAAAAGTAAATTCAACGGGGACGAATAGAAGATCAATCAATGAACAGTTCTGCGATTGGACCCATGAACTTGCTAGTAAGAAAACGTGAATGCTTGAAAATTATTGATAACAAAAAACAAATCTTGGCGGGACGAACTTTGCCGGGTCAGCTAGTATTAAATAAATCGGTTCAAGTACAAGAATTTTATGTCACACTTTCAGCAGGGCTAATGTACTCATTTCTGGTTTGGAAAAACGAATTAATTCTCGAACAAATAAAAAAATGTTTAACAGAATACGTATACACCTTGTTAGTGAATGCCTTATAATATTGAGATTTATATTCAGCAAAAGTATTGCAGCTCACTACCTTCTTCATAAAACTTCTTGCGTGCGTAATCTTTCGGGAAAACGCAAAAAAAACTTATTGTTTGTTTCCAGTTTCCAAAAAACAACATCAAGTTCAACTGTCCCATGCTGATATTCTAGGCATAACTGTCCCACCATGAATTTTTAAGTCCGTAACCAAGATTGATTGATTCGAATGAGGGGATCTTTTCAAATTTCATTAAACAATAGTTTTCTGTTTATAAAAAACCCAGTGTATTGCTAAACCGAAGTGCTTAAGGCTTCTGATAGACAAACTTTGTATAAAACTTTTTTGCTATAAAACTTTGAATGCGATTTTCTTAGTTGCTGATTTTGGAACATGGGACAACTATGCGTAGAGCGGCAGTATAATAACAAAAAAAAGTGTCTTAGTCTATTTTGAATAACGTGTTCGCAGATCGCAAAAAATGTAGGGAAAAGGCACGTAAATAGCGAAAATTAACTGACACTGTCAGTGTATTCATTTATTTCGCCATCACTGTAAAAGTTAATTGTTATCGTTAAATATCAGATATTTTTATTGCGATACCAAACTTGATCACAACGTAAGTGATGTTCTGAACTGCGCAGTACCCAATAGGATAAGTTCGAAGACTGTTCTTTTTGTCCAACCTTTGTGTATTCAGGCAAATACATAAGTAAATTTTGTAACAAGGTGTCAGAACTCCCAAATCTTGAAAAGTTTTAGACAATATCTAATCAAATTAAAAATGATGGTTGTTCAATCGAAAATTGCCAGAAAATATTCCGACAACTTATAAAAAGAAAAAACCAAGTTCATCCGCGGAATTGAGTGACAAGATTTCCGCGGATAACGTAATAAAAGACTAAAAATTAGGTGCAAACACCACTCACTGTGAATGTCAACAGGATTATCATGGAACTCGCTCCGCGGGTAATACGCACCGTGGATCGTCCACTCGCAGAAAATCGGGACTCTATTGTACATATTTATTCGTAAAAAATATCACTCTGTTTTCAAAGTACCATTCATGAATATACTGCGGCTGTCGATTTTTAAAAATCTGTTTGCCAACCACCCTTACCATCAAGTTTTTTTTAATAGAAATGAAATAAGTCGCAAGGGTATGTCAGGCAATTTAAATGGCCAGAGTTGTCTAAAATTTTGACTTGGAATGTAACATTATAAAAATCAAGCAGGAAATATATCGACAAATTTTGAAAATATTGTATTCGATAAGTCCCCTAAAAGTTTTAACCAGGGTTTATTTTCGAACACGAAACATGAAAATTAAGTTTCCTATCAGTCGCTTTGTTTCAAGCAGGTACATTTCCATGAAACGTCTTTCCCTTTTTTCTCTCTATTAAAGTGACTTTCAACACATTTCGGCTGGTTCGTCACTTTTACTTCCATCTTTGGAAGAATGTCTCTGCGTGAGAGGTATGGATGTTACCACTACGTCAGATCGCCTCCAAAACGTCTTCCTCTCTATTGTTATAACGATATTACTCGTTTCAGCTTATTATCTGTATAGATAATCGGAGTAGAAAAGTTAGGAATTACAGTAGAATCCTTTTATTATTACTCCATTTATATTGATCAACCGCTCATTATGACGTAATTACACTACGAAGTTAACCTTTCAACGTTCAAGTGAAATTTAAGTGCCTCTTATAAATACAGTGGGGTAATAACCGCGATTTTTTGACGTAGGACTACGTCTAACCGGAAGATATAGGGGGTGAAATGGAAATCTAGGCACTGAACAAGTAGGAAAAAATGCAAGATTTGGAACGCTTATAACTCGAGCATTTCTCAATAGATCGCAAAGGTTTTTGCATCAATTGATAGGAAATATATCTACGCGTCTATCATAACGAATAACATTTCATTTTTCTTGAGATTAATAATTGAATAATTGTGAAATATCAAGCATTGTTCAAATGCACTATGTGCCCATTTTTGAATGGTCCATTTTGTGCTCCTCAAATCGTACCGACCAAAACGGGCAACCAGAGCAGCAGCGAAATAGAATGAAGCACGATTGGAAAGGAAAAAGAAAAAATATGAACGAAGCATTGGTCGCAGTCTCACACATGCGTAATTCTCGAGCCAGCCAGTCAGCTTAAAAATCCCCGCTCCGCTGCCGTAACGATCATTCTCATTCAAACCGTACACCACATCGGTTCACATCACAACACATCAACAAACCAACCCAAGCAGCCATGTTTGGACATGGCTAATTGGACGGACATGTAATGCGACTTATTTAGTTGGACATTTTTGTGAACATAGAGATCCAAATTATGACCCCACATTGAAAGTCGACACTGTACCACTGTCATCGCAAATGTTCAATTACAGGTTAAAATCGCCTCCAATGCGACACTGAGTGGCGATTCGGCACGTCGCATTGAATGTAATATACTGTACAACATGTCACAAAGCTGAATGGGAAGAAATTTTCCAACTGTGAAAGCTGTGGCGAGTGGCAAACGCAATAGCTAAACAGGAAGGTTTAACCGAACAAGATGGGAATATCGAGTGATAACAAAAACACAACACCAATGGTTCTTTTCAGAACCATCAACATATTCAAAAAGAGTAAACAATAAACTAATCCATTTTTCAGGTAGATAGGTAGGTATTCACGTAGGAGAAGAAAATAAAACAATATATTTAAAATATATATTTAACAAAAGCTGTCCCTTTGTATAGTCCTACGTCACTCCGGTTATGTCCCCGACATTACCCACCCGTCTTTTTCAGTTTTCGCTTGAATTTTTACCAGGAATTGTTTATATCGATATTGCAGCGAAATTAAAAAAGGGAGAAGTTGAGTGTAAAAGAAAAAAAATGTAGAGTGCTGAGAGAGCTTTAGTTGATCGATAGAAGCAATCAAGTTTGGTATGAATTTTTGGGATAAAATTAATAAATACTCATTGGAAATTGCTAGTCAATTTTTCACTTCCAAAATATTATTTAAATTCACTTTTAAATGAAAGTAACAGAATCGGCTTACATAGCGTACTTTGTAATGTAGAGTCGGTTTGTGGCAATAGAGTCCGAAACAAAAAAAAATTCTATAACTCTGTCATTGTTGAAATTCGAACATATGCGTAGAAGGACTTTTTTCATCAAATATGATTTTCCATTACCTTACCTTTTCATGTGAGAAAGGTGTTTTCTGATTTAAGAGGATGAATCAAAAACTAAATTCTTTTATTTTCAATAAACAAAAAATATATGCATAAAAAAGAATTTAAAAAAATTGTTCTGCCATTCGCCAAGGGTTGATTAGGTTGGGATTGGTAATCCTAAAAATCGATGGGTTGTATCCGAGACACGACCGTTTAGGACGTAGGACTACGCAATATTTTTTTTTAAATTAGTTGGTTTATCATTTCGGATATTATTTGCGAATACGTCGATATTTCATAAATAACTCTTTAGCAAAAGGTTCCGGGGAATCTGAAAAGATTTAATGGCTTGCATGGTTTTGTAGAATCATTTCGAGAAGCAACGATTCTTTCTTGCCTTTGCAAGAACAATACACTAATTGGTCCTATGTCGCAATTCGTTTCTTTATATCAATGCACGCATTGCACTGAGTATTTTACGAGAGGCATCTTCCGTTCATCGCCAAGCAACAACACGCGTCTAACAGATGCACACAGTTGCAGCGATAAAAATGAAACATAGCGAGAATGACTGTTTATGAAAAATCGTTTCTCGGCTCTCGGTCAAACCCGTCAACAACGCTAGGAGCTTGTTGCATCAGTTGCATCAGAGCCGATGCGCAAGAGAGCAAATACGAATGGCAACTAAAAGTATCGAAGGTGTGCTATAGTAGGAAATGAACAAGTTCTAAGTTTCGCGCAACTAAAACAAGCAAAACACACAAACCCAAACACATCAGTGGCTAGAACCGACCTTGATGTGAAATATTCGCTAGCGTTCATAGCCCGAGGGGAGACATAAAACACAAAACGAGCAGAATAAGCTATCTTTGTTGTTTCGGGCACAGAAAGATTCTGAGAATTTCATCAGAGGAGATGCAATACTTATACGCTAGCGACAGTTTAATTAATATGCAAGGGTGGAGTTTACTTCGCAAATATTCTCTTTCGCTGTCCCCCTTCGTTGTTTGTATTCTAGCGGCTGCATAAGTTGCCCGTTATTGACAGCTCTGTTCGGGAAAGCACACAAATAAGCAGAACAAATGTATGGGGAAATGAGAATGCTTCCAATCTTCACCAATTTAAACCGTATACTATGTAGACTATGGGAGTGTAATGTATAGCATAAAAAACAAGTCTTAGAAAATTTCCGATTCGATTGGTATGCAAATCGTTAAAATCCGTTCGCAGCAAAAATAGTTATTAACGTTAACTTTATTTCATAAAAACGTGACCTGTTTTCTGATTTGGCACCTTTAATGTAAGACGTAGTCCCACGCCAATTTTTGACTAGATTATTTGCAGTGGAAAGAAATCCGACATATATAAACTACGCACAACTTTGAGGTTTGTGGATATTCCGAACTATCGATTAACTTTGAAAAACCATAACTCAAAAAAGAAAAAGAACAAATCTCTGATTTTGAGATATTTTATGTAGAAAATCCTCAGCTTTCTAAAAAAATATATAAAATAATATAGCTTGGTCACGAGACCATTAGAACCATAAAAACAAATACAATCAATAATAACGGAAACAAAAATTGGACTTCCTGCAACTGAAGTATTTTTCCTAAAAAGAAGTGATTGGCTTTAATTTGATATATCGATGATTAGAATCGGCCCAGTAGTTCGAAAGTTATGAATTTTTGAAATAGAAATAGAAATAGTTGAAAATAGTCATTGTAAGGAAAAAAAATGAAAGAAAGTGATTTTTCGGACCACCCTAAAACGGAAATGGTCACCCTAAATAAACAATAAAAAATACGGATCTAATTGTTCGCTACTACTAATTACTACTTTTCACGAAAATGTGTATATCGGTTTGGCATGGAATGGCTGATTTATAAAATCTTATTCCAACACCCTCCGACTATTTTATATGACCGGTATGGGAACCTGGGGCAAGAGTGCCACCTTAAGTTAATACGCTTTTTTGAATGCTCTTTTGTTATATTTTTTTTCCATTTTTTGCTGGTTTGTTCATTTATACTCCTATTTAGGTGTAGCTATGCATCAAATTGTTCAAAAGTTATGTTTACTATGAAAATGTTTCATTTACAAAAATGATGTTTTTGGCTTGTATTTTTCCAGTACGGGGCAAGAGTGCCAATCTTATAAAAATATATTTTTTGATGATAAAACAGAACACGGTGAAATTCACTGTGGTTTCAAAGAACGCAAACTCAAGTTCTGGTGGCGTACACGAAAACCGGCAAGCCAATCTTCTACGGCCAATTTGGATGTTTTGTCGAAAGAGTGATCTAAATTATTTCATTCTGCGATTTTATACCCTAGGTTCGGGATGTCGTGTGTTGTCAGCCCATAAAATAACTTCTGCATATTAAGGATGTGACTCACGAGTTACTCCTCCTGTTGTTCAGAAAACACAGTTTTAAAACGGCCTAACTTCTGCACCTTCTGCACATATTTGGCCAATGTTCTTCTGGGCAAACTATATTCCTCCGCAGCTCGTCTCCATGATTTACAGAATGTACGGCAACAACCATAGTTTCCATCTGCCACTGGTTTCGGAACGAAATCCGTCCATATTTACAAACCATGACCACAACAAATACAACCACGATTACACTGTTTGCGTTTGACAGATCGAATTCGAGGTTACGACTATGGCATTTTTACGCCGGTAATAATGGCTCCTTTTGCCCCGGAAGTTGAGAGATAACAAATTATTTTTTTATTGAAATAAATGCGTACGTATTAAATTAATTCATACAGTAAGTTGAAGAAAAATGATTATTCTATTTGTATTTATGGGTGGAGTCATGCAAACATATTGAAACTGAGGGTATTTCGTTAATTTGCGACTGTGCGTTCTTATATAGATTGCAGTTGTAAGAAGCTCAGTTAGTATTTATCTGTTTTCCAATAAAAAATATTTAAGGTTCTGGCTGATAATATGTGAAATATATGCAGTATATGTATAAAACAAAGTTCTGTAGTTAAATAATTGTAAAAGGTGGGAATAGGCAAAATAATCAGATGGGCACTCTTGCCCCGGGTTCCCCTATTTGTCGACGCTGATTTTGTTTCCCTCAAAAAGTTTTCTTCGGAATAATACAATTCTGCCAAGATCTGCACTCCGCAAAAAGTTAGAGAAACACCTGGCAACCTTGTTGTTGTGGCACTAGGGGAAGACTAGGGTGGCAATGGATGTATGGAAAAAATTTCATCATCGAATTTCAAAAACCGACCATGTACATTATTATTGGCCCAGAAAAATTATCTTCGCAAAGTTTCAGCTCGATCGGACATGATTTAGGGGTGCCTCAAAGCGCTCAAAATTCTGATTTTTTGATCCTCGAAAATCTTCCAAGGAAATTTGGAAAATCGATTTTTTTTTCGATGCCAAATGACTTTAAAAATGCATGAAACGCAATGAAAAAATGACGCAAGTAATACTACGTTGAGACGTTGAGTTCCCCTAGGAACGTTAGTGCCATTGAGGAGAAAGAAGAAGAAGATGCGTTCTGAGAAAACATCCGAAGTAGTAAGCAAACAAATTGAATAAAATAATTTCGTAGACCTACGCCAATTATGCGTCGTAGGCAGATCTGGTATTCAATGGAAATGAAAAGTTGTTCAAACGTCTAAGAACAAACAAGATTTTTTTATAAACCGATGAATGAAACAAAACGTATACAACTTCCAATCATTTTATTGCGGTTACATCATGTGCTGCATTTACATAGTATTTGTTTCATTGGAGTTATATTGACTTCAACTGCAGAGCTGAACCTTTTAACGAGCATTGTTCAAGATCCAAGCATGATGCGATGAAACACGAGCAAAAACATCTGGGGCCGCCTGGCCACATGGGATACCCCACGAGACAATTCCTTGTTGAACTCCGCCATGAACAAGTGGACCACCGGAGTCTCCCATACACATACCCTGACCGACTGGACTCAGAGTACAGATGGTATTGTCAAAAACGCTTGCACGATTTCCAGCAGAATGACGGGAGCGACAGTCTGCCAGTGTTATTATGCTCTTTCTCAAAAACTGAAGGTTGTTTGGTGAAGGTGAATTCGCTCCAAGTCGTCCCCAACCCGATGCAACAGCGTTGGAACCAGAATTAAGGAATGCTGATGCAAGACCAATAGACTGTACCAAATTGTTGAACGTCATAGTTGACGCAGTTTGCACAACACATACATCATTCGCCAGAGTGTTACTGTTGTAAGATCCATGATTTACGATGCGGGAAACGGCGTGTGAAACACCACCACTATTCTGTAAATGGGTACCGACTACGACGCGTGTATTAGCTAGAGAACGTCCGACAGTACAGTGAGCAGCCGACAGAACCCACCGGTTATTAATTACTGAAGCGCCACAGAAATGAGCATTGGCTGATGAACGCAGTGATGCCTGGTACGGAAATTGACCAGGCGAAGCGTTCTGACCTCCAACAATACGTCCTTCCCACTCGAGGTACTCTTCGGGTAGAGCTGCGGATAAATTGCGAATCAGTTATGGATTACCATTCGTTGTTCTCAAAGACAAATACTCACTACTGCCGAGGACGGCGACGGCTCCGACGACCAAGAACACCAAACTTATACGGATCATACTTATTAGCTCTGCTTCACTGTTTGAAAACTGTACGAAATAGATCACTCTTATATACTTGTGGCGAATCGTGGAAAAGTTGATAAAGAAAGCCTTTTCTGAAAAACGACATAGATTTGGTCAAATAATTATAATAGCATTCCAACTGATAAAAATGTTTTGATGAAAGTTGCAGTGCTTTGAATCACATTGATTTGATAAAAGATAAATGAGGCTTAAAAAGTCGATGAAAACAAAAGTTTATCAACTGCTGACGTCTTTGAGAAGGATTTCTCAAAGACGTCAGCAGATAGAGGGTCCGATAGAGAAAAAGAAATAAATTGGTACTAGCAGATAGTTAATCAAAGCCGAACCTTCACCCGCAGCCTTACAGTTCACATCACTTCACATCGAGTCTTCAAGGAAAAAGCATCCTTCAATGTCATCGTGATCCTAATTTGATTAAACAGTGAATAACAATTAGAACAAGTCGTAGCTTAAAAGTATAAAAGTATAACACAGTATAAAACAGTGAATAACAATTAGAACAAGAATGAATGAATTCCTCCAAGCATCGCGAAGTTCCATAGCAAACGTTAAAAAAAAGCATTGGACTGAATTTGCTGAATTGAATGTGATCAAATTGATTTACTCATTCTTAATTATGCAAATGTGGCTCCTGTGGCCGAGTGATTAGTGTTACTCATATCATGTCGGGAAGGTTTGGTTCGATTCCTGTGCTAGTCGACGTTTTTGCGTTAAACAGTACACCCGTATTCTCGAGCATGCCACTCAGAATACAGTCAAGACATGTTATTCGGCATGAAAATTCCACCTGCCACGTTGAGAAGGCAAAGTTAGATCCCATCTGAAAAGATAAATGTAAAAATGCAAGTGGACAAAATGGTCAGAATTTACTCCAGCAAAAATCGTTGAACCACTCAGAATCCAAATGCGTGCTTCTTTCAAACTACAGCACTTTTGCACAGAATTGTGAGCAATAATCTTGCCCAATAATACGTCACCATTGCTACGCAGCTTAAAAGAAAAAAATCCATTTTATGAAACAGTCACATTTGCTCTCGTGGTATCCTTTTCTGTGTGATCCAAAAATCACAAAAATCGAACAAACAAAAAATTCATAGAAGCGGATTGCACCAAAACGGTTTGAGTGTAATGCTGTATTAGTAAATATTACATTTTAATCATCTTCTGATGAATTTATAAAACAAAGAGTTTGAATTGGCGAAGGCTGTTGAGCGTTGACAGGCACATGTTTTCAAGTGATTTAAATATGTCAACAATTGCCGAAAAGTCGTCAGAAATTATTTGCTTAAAAGTGTGAAAACCATTGAAAAATGAGGACAAAATTATCAGATTTATGGAACGACATTTCTCTCGATTCCCAGACTTCTTTCGCAATGTGTAACTAGAGGATTTTATCAAAGACAACATCAAAGTGTTAGATTACCCGCATTATAAGCCGAATCCAGCAATCATTGAAAGCAGACTTGAATCTGTTGAGAAGAAAATGGTACGCATTTCACTGCGCCACTTTCGACGAATCAATCTATTATAGAAAGAATTTATTTTCAAACGATACATCAAACAAAGCAATAGCGAATATATTATATTATATATATGAGATATAATATTAACGTTTTCATAACATTGTTCAAATCGAAATTTTGTATGGAACCACGATAGTTTTACTTCCACTATACATTCTATAATCTCACAGTATCACAAGAGAAGCTCCGACCACTGGTTAGCTAACCCTCGGATTATCATAATGGTTCGACATGGTTAGACGTTGGAAGGCTAGAAATTTTTAAAATGAAATCGGTGAAAATGAAAATGCCGTTGTTCTACAAGTTTGTCAAATGATAATTAATACTGTGGAGTTTATAGCATCAGATGCCGATGACAGTTGAAGTAAATGATGAATACAAGCCATGGTTCTTTCCCTATCATAATCAATATCAAGAAATATCTCAAATCCGCATAAACATCATCAAACATTTACTGCAAGTAGTAAGAATGATCCTAGCCAGCATTGAGCAAAAAAAAACTGAACATATCAATCAGCACCGAAGGCGAAGCAATGACGTGCACTACCGAAATGTTAGACCTTTTATACGGCTAAAGTTTTTGTGACAACGATTGATATCGAGATATGACTAATTCGAAGAAGTGAGTCAAGGCCAAGTCGATAAGAAGAAGCTTGCAACAGGATTAAGGATAAATACCCGGCTAAGTGTCCAAACAAACAAATTATGGCTGGGAATTCCCAAAGACCTCAGCATCTTATCCAAATTGATATCTGAAACACAAGCGAAAAAACGATTAGGATGACACAAATCGTAATCGCAACCGACTTATCTCTTCTGCTAGGTGCCTTGCTTGGGTCATACATTCTGCCTTTCAACCTTATGTGTGTACATGATAACGTTCAAAAAAATGCGTTCGAATTGTTGAGATTTCAGTGTGTTACAATTGCTCGCAGACTGTTGAAGCATTTTGATAGATTTCAATTAAACGCCAAGTTAGGGAGTCTGTTCCAGAAGCACTTCAATCATAAATGACGAATACTATGCCAACTCGAATGGCCATTGAGAACACCATCTCAGATTGCCGTTGGACATCAAAGCAACTTTGCATAATTTAAATATCCAAAAACGAATAATACTACTTCCTGAAAAGAGCCAAACCTTTTTTTTTACAGAAATTTCTAACTCGAAAACTATAATACCGAAAGAATTTTGATCGCAGAATTGAGTGTAAGAAACTGTTTAATTTTTCATGAAAAAATATAAAACAACTTACTGACCCGGCAAACTTCATCCAGCCTTAACTGTATTTTTCGTTATTACTTTCACGTTTTCTTACTATGCGCAGGTTCATGGGTTGGATCGCAGAACTGATCACTGATTGATCTTCTTATCTACACTTCAAAATTACCTTTTACTATAAAATTCCAAGTGCTTCTACCAAAACTCATTGTTATAACATCAGATTATTTTCAGACACAATTGTCGTGCAAGATTTTTCATTCACTTGCAAATAACATGTTTCTCCGTTCCATAAATGCTTGATGCAGAAAATATGATAGAATGAAGACAGGCCTAAATCGGACAATTCCTTTCTCGAGTTTGGCTCTTATCAACACATTCGGCGATTTATTTTTATTTATATAGATAGAAGAAGATCTTGGAGTGCGTTATATCGCATTGAAACCCATTTCGACCTTCGAATAAAGATCAATTTCGTTAGCATTAAATAGACTAACAACGCTTGTCACTATGTAGTTGTAGAACATATGCGAATTGGATTTTCCCCTTTTCCTTCAGAGTTTTCCGAAAAATTTCAATTGCCATATTTGGTTGGAATATGTGTGGTTGAAATATGTGTCATACCATCATAGAAAAATTTCTCGTATCCAAAAACCCCCACATCCACAATTTGGCTCGATTTGCTTGATTAGTTCTCGAGTTATGCAGAAATTTGTATTTCATTTGTATGGTAGCCCCTTGCCTTTAGAAAGGGGAAGGGTTGTCAAACCACCATATAAATAATTATTGCCCCCTAAATTCTCCATATGCAAAATTTGCTTCCGTTTGCTTGATTAGTTCATGAGTTATGCAGTTTTTTTATCATTTGTATGGCAGCCCTCCCCTTAGAGAGGAGGGAAGGGGTATGTAACCTCCATAGAAAAATTTATTGCCCCCTGGAACCTCCACATGCCAAATTTGGCTCCATTTGCTTGATTAGTTTTCGAGTTATACAGAAAGTTTTTTTCATTTGCATGGCAGCCCCCCTCTAAAGAGGGGGAAGGAATTTCAATTCACCATAGAGACGTTTTGCGCCCCTAAAATAAAAAGTTATGCAGAAATTTGTGTTTCATTTGTATGGTAGCCCCTTGCCTTTAGAAAGGGGAAGGGTTGTCAAACCACCATATAAATAATTATTGCCCCCTAAATTCTCCATATGAAAAATTTGCTTCCGTTTGCTTGATTAGTTCATGAGTTATGCAGTTTTTTTATCATTTGTATGGCAGCCCTCCCCTTAGAGAGGAGGGAAGGGGTATGTAACCACCATAGAAAAATTTATTGCCCCCTGAAACCTCCACATGCCAAATTTGGCTCCATTTGCTTGATTAGTTTTCGAGTTATACAGAAAGTTTTGTTTCATTTGTATGGCAGCCCCCCTCTAAAGAGGGGGAAGGAATTTCAATTCACCATAGAGAAGTTTTGTGCCCCTAAAATCTCCACATGCCAAATTTGGCTCGATTTGCTTGATTGGTCCTCGAGCTATGCAGAAATTTGTTTTTTATTTATATGGTAGACACCCCTTAGAGAGGGGGAGAAGTGTCGAAACACAATGGAGACGTTTATCGATTACTAAAACCTTTATATGCCAAGTTTGAATCCAATTACTTGATCTTGAGCCCCCCCCCCTCTTTTGAGAGGGGGCGGAGTGTCAAACCACAACAGAAACATTTATTGCTCCCTAAAACCTCCACATGCCAAATATAGCTTTATTCGCTTGATAAGATCTTGAGTTATTTAGAGATTTATGCTTCATTTGTATGGCAACCCCCCCTCAGAGAGAGTGATGGAGTGTATGACCACCATAGAAACAATTATTGCATCCAAAAACCTCCATAAGTCGTTCGTGAGTTATAGTGTCGCAAATATGGAGCAAAATAAAGAGAAAATCCGACATATTTTACAGTACTACTATGACAAAGGCAAAAATGCATCTCAAGCTGCCAATAAAATTTGTGCAGTATGTGGACCCGATACAGTTTCCATTTCCACCGCACAACGATGGTTTCAACTTTTTCGTTCTGGTGTAGAGGTCGTCGAAGATGCGCCACGCTCCGGAAGGCCTGTCGTCGAAAATTGCGGCAAAATCGCTGAATTAGCCGAGAAAGACCGGCATAGTAGCAGCCGTAGCATCGGCCAAGAGCTGGGGATAAGTCATCAAACCGTTATTAACCATTTGAAGAAGCTTGGATTCACAAAGAAGCTCGATGTATGGGTGCCACACTCGTTGACGCAAAAAAACATCTTTGACCGTATCGACGCATGTGAATCGCTGCTGAATCGCAACAAAATCGACCCGTTTCTGAAGCGGACGGTGACTGGCGATGAAAAGTGGGTCACTTACGACAACGTGAAGCACAAACGGTCGTGGTCGAAGCCCGCTGAAGCGGCTCAGACGATGGCCAAGCCCTCATTAACGGCCAGGAAGGTTCTGCTGTGTGTTTGGTGGGATTGTCAAGGAATAATC
The DNA here is from genome assembly GCF_029784135.1 of Toxorhynchites rutilus septentrionalis. Taxonomy (NCBI): domain Eukaryota; kingdom Metazoa; phylum Arthropoda; class Insecta; order Diptera; family Culicidae; genus Toxorhynchites; species Toxorhynchites rutilus. The sequence goes on from NC_073745.1 coordinate 48,419,054, forward strand.
TATTATGAGCTGCTTCCCTATGGCCAAACGCTCAATTCGGACCTGTACTGCCAACAACTGGACCGCTTGAAGGTAGCACTCATGAAGAAGAGGCCATAAACAGAGGCCGCATTGTCTTCCATCAGGACAACGCCAGGGCACACACTTTTTTGGTGACGCGCCAGAAGCTCCGGGAGCTCGGATGAAAGGTTGTTTTGCATCCGCCGTATAGTCCGGACCTTGCACCAAGTGACTACCACCTGTTTTTGTCCATGGCGAACGAGTTAGTTAGTCAGAAGTTAGCCACAAAAGAGGCCTGTGAAAATTGGCTATCCGAGTTTTTTGCCAATAAGGAAGCGAGCTTCTATAACAGGGGTATTATGAAGTTGGCATCTCGTTGGGAACAAGTCATCGAACAAAACGGCGCATATTTGACTTAAAACAGATGATTGTAACTAATTTTATGAACAAATGAAAATTCAAAAAAAAATACCGCAGGACTTTTTTGACAGCCTAATATTTTTTGTCAGCGCAATTTAAAAAAAATTAATTTTATAATCAAAATTCAAAACACTTCCTACATTTCATTCTTTGATTAACATTTTGTAGGTACTATAGATTTTTCTAATTTTTTTATAGATACAGTCGTTTCGATTATATTATACGTAGGACTACGTCTTTGATTTCTATATAGGGGGGTCACTCTACGAAAAATGTTTCGTTTATTAAGAGTTTTCAAATGCATATTACGTAGAATCGTTCTTACGATATATGTTATAATATATACCATTATTTATTCAAATTTATCCAGTTTTTTTTTTTTGTCTGAGACATCAACAGTGAAAATAATAAAACAGGTAAGCAATTTGACAAACAAAAGAGATATGTTTTGCGAGCGGATGCGAAGGTAAATCATGTATTATGCATTCTTTCTTCCAACTTCGTTCTCATGAATGTTGTATGTAACACAGAATTGTGTACAATTCATGCGTTCTATCGAACAAATAAGCAACATGTTAAAGTAATCAGATGCAAGATTTCATGCATCACTCAAACTTCATGCAAGATTTCATCAAAGTAACGAGGAAAGTGTCGCTCATACAGTGATCGTTCATTAATTAAGAGGAAGCAGCGATTATCATGCGAAGACTTATTCAGATCGGCATAACATCGCATCACAAAAATCAAACGAAATGAAATATTAATATTCTCCATGACTCATATTCATAATTCCCAATGACTCAATTCTTTCTATGATAGATTGAGCAGTAGAACAAATACGACTTGATTGTGATTGTCTGCAAACGAACATTATTTCACCGAAAAAGCTACTGCTCCCGATGCCTAATAATAAGAATAAGACAGTGGAAAGAAATGGGGGTCTCCGTAGCCACATTGGTTGTGCGTTCGCTTAGTAAGCGATCGATCGTGAGTTCAAAACTCAGGGCCCTCATTGACCATCTTTGTGTTGTTACAGAATAGCTACGTCCACGCAACAATCATCAGCGATGGAGATCGATCCAAGGTCGAAATAAGATCGATTCATCCATACAACTGCTCTGCTCTGCCAGACACATCGGGCTACTGTTCTATAAATCACTCAACAATGATCAATCAACTGTCTCCGCTGTCCGGTGGTCCAACTGGATAATGGAAGAACAGAAAGAATACCCTTACGCCTAAATGGCTACTGTGTGAATGTACCATATGTAATGGTATAAAAGGAATACTGGCGAATGGCAACTGTGTAATGTGCTAATTATAGATACGATAACCATATGACATGTACACGATTAAAATTCGGCTCTGTTACAGCTAAAATGCTAATGAGCCTTAAATAAATAAATGGGATAAAAAAAAATGGAAAGAAATCACAATACCATAGCTATCCATTAAAAATAAAACAACATGTGTATTTTACCTCAAAATATCACGAAATCGTTATTTTTTTTTATTTCTTCCCCATAAATTTCATATTCAACGTAATCAATGACGATTCACAAATACTTCATCTACCATTCCACCCTGTTATGTGTCCCACTGATATTCATTAATCATTTTCAGTTAGACAGTTGATCTTCCTGCCAGAAGCTTATTGTCTTTCTTTGTTTCAGGGCTACTATTTAGAGTTTCAAAAGAGTTAAAGTAACAGATTTCTGAACAATGTAAAGAATTACATTTATAATAACCCAGTGTTCTGAACAATCACAGTCCTACGTCAAACTTCCGTCCATGCCCCTAGGCTCAGACCCTACTATTTTTTTTTATCACGTCTCGTTTATAACGGGTATTTCAGGGACGCTACAAAAGTAGACCGATAGGGACAGCAAACGACGCCATATTTTTCCCGCTCTCTTGATATGTTCAGTAAGGTTTGCCATTACATAATGGAAAGATGTACGATCCAACAACGAGTCGAGATTATTAAAATTTACTACCGAAATTCGAGCGCTGCGTCTAATTTATGATCGTCATAATCGTGCTGCCAGATCAACAATTGAGCGCCTACTGGAAAAAATTGAATCCACTGGCACAGTACAAAATGTTCCCATGCCAGTGAGACAAAGAAGTGCCCGTAGTGTCGAGAATATTGCTGACGCTAGCGCATCAATTGAGGAAGACCCAAATCAGTCTCTCACACGTCGTTATCAAGCGTTCGGTATCTCTGTGACGTCGTTGTGGCGAATTTTGCGAAAAAATCTTGACATACATCGTTACAAATTGACGCAAGAACTGAAGCCGCTCGAGCACCAGAAGCGTCGTATGTTCGTGAATTGGGATGAGCAACAACTTAATAATGATTCGGATTTTCATCGAAAAATCATCTTCAGCGATGAGGCTCATTACTGGCTGAATGGCTTCGTCAATAAGCAAAATATGCGCTATTGGTCAAGCAGTCACATGAGCAGTCACATGAGCAGTCAAGCAGTCCATGAGTCACCATTCCATCCAGAAAAAATACGGTTTGGTGCGGTTTATGGTCCAGCGGCGTCATTGGGCCGTACTTCTTCCGTGATGATCAAGACCGGCACGTTACTGTGAATCGAAATCGCTACCGCTCAATGATAACCGAATATTTTTGACCCGAATTGAATGATATGGACTTGGACAATATGTGGTTTCAACAGGACGGCGCCACAAGCCACACAGCGAATTTAACAATCGATTTATTGAAAACCAAGTTTAGTGAGCGTGATAGCTCACGAAATGGCAGTCAGACTATTTCCTGTGGAGCTACGTCAACTCTATGGTCCATACCAACAAGCCAGCGACGATTGATGAACTTCGTACGAATATCGAACGTGAAATCGCAGAAGTATCGGCAGGGGATTATTAACCGGTTTTACCGGTAATACCGGATCATTTTTCATTACCGAATTACCGGTTATTTTACAATCAATTACCGGTAATTCCGGTAATTTTCATTCCTACACCGAGATTTCTACACATTTCTACACTAAATAATATTTGCCTTTATTCCGCTTTGAAATATTACTAGAGAATCAAAATAAGATCGAAAAAACACAACTGCCAGTGTTGGAGTTTACGATCTCCAAACTTCAGTTCAAAAATCGCTGTCCGGTCTGGAAAAGAAGCACAGGATAAGCTTTAGCGATGAAGAACTGACAGCGGTAAATGAATTGGTTGATACCCTCGAACCTGTTCTGGTCGCTGTTGAATTGCTATGCCGGATGAACTGCACATTTTATAAAGCTGACGTCGAATTGCGATTTATGCTAGAACAGCTAAAGTCTGCTTCATTTAATATTGGAACACAAACAATTGCGTGTAGTTCAGTCATTTATTAACGAATTCATAATTTGTTTTTCATACAAATGTAGCATTTTCTTTACTCTTTCATAAAAAAAAATTAAAAAAATTATTCATTGCTGTTTCGAAGAAATTCTCGTACTTTTCCCGTAATACGGCACATTAGGCGGCGCACACCCTTTTCGTCCACCGTTTTGGCGATTTGATTCCACCAGTTCTTCATTTGAGTCATGTTCCTAACAAGTTTTCCCTTTGCCTTAAGCCTCCGCTTCGTGATTGCCCAGTATTTCTCTATCGGCCGGAACTGGGGGCAGTTTGGGGGGTTGAGGTCCTTCGGTATTACGCTGACCCCGTTCGTTGCGTACCATTCCATAACCGTTTTGCTGTAATGGCAGCTTGCGAGGTCCGGCCAAAACATTACTGGACGGTCGTGGGCACGAATAAACGGCAGAATCCGTTTCTGTAGGCAGGTGTCTTTTTTGTAGACTTCTGATGTCATTGTCTTGTCAGTGAGAAAGACTTTGGTTTTCTGTCCACAACTGCATATCCCCTGCCAAATCATGTACTTGCGGGCGAATTTATCCGCAAACACGAACTTAAATTTTGCAGGTACATCCCCCCGAGCCGTCGCCAAATAAAATTTTTGACCTGGGATTTGCCCAGAGTCCGCCTTCACGTAGGTCTCATCGTCCATCAGAATACATCCATCGAACTTGGTCAGCACTTGGTCGTACAGCTTTCGAGCACGGATTCTGGCCACATTGTTCTGCTTCAGCGTCCGATTTGGAATGACCTTATTCCTTCCCGGAGACGAATTCGTCGCACCGTACTGTGAGCGACCTGGAACTTATTGGCCAAATCGCGGTCTGAAAGATTGGGATTCCTCTTGACGGCCTTGATGACTTTCCCACGCAGTTTCCGGTCGACAGTTCCACTCCGACGCTTCGAATGCGGCTTCCGAGCCGTCGTCAATGTTTCCTTGTACTGCTTGATAACACGCCATACGGTATTTCTGGGCATTTTAAGCTGTTTAGCTAGCTTAAATGCCGACAACAATGGATTTTCAAGAAAACTGTGCACAATTTTATCTCTCCGTTCGGCTTCCATGGCGGTTGTTTACAAAATGCTATCGTTTGGTGTTATGACATAAATACATGGTGAAAGGTAATGAATTTCCCGACACGTGGGTGAAAAAAGTTTCCAAATCCGTCCACTAGGAGCGCCACAATGAGCAAAAGAATTTGTTCCAATATTAAATGAAGCAGACTTTATCGGAGTAACTATCAGACATTTCGAAGTAGCTGCTTGAAGTCCTCATTGAAATGATTGCAGAAGAACGTTTCGTATATGCAGATTTGTTTGCCTATATGAATAATCATTCTGCTCGTGGTCGTGGCACAATGATTGATGACTTCGACGTCTTCTATCAAACGACTGCTACGACATCAAGCAGGCATTTGGAATCTTTCGTGACTTGATGAAATTTGACGACTATGGTATTGATTCAGGAGCTGGACAACAGGAGGAAAAAATCAGAAAAATCAGAGGCAAATACGTGAAAATGGTATTCGATGCTCATCGTACTGTACGCTAAACATCATCGTGCGTTTTCCTCTTCTGGAAATTTCGTTATTGATATTCGCTCTGGATTAGAAGACGACAAAATTAACATTATATGTGTCCTTAAGTATTACTAAGTAGCAAAAAATTGCAAAATGTTTTCTTGTAAACTAATCAATATCAATAAAAGCCGTTTTATGAAGAAAATTGTTTATTTTAAAGTTTTTGTTTTTACAGGTAATTTACCGGTTTTACCGGTAATGAAATTTTCATTACCGAACAACCGGTTATTGAAATTTTGTCACGGTAATGCAATCCCTTGCATCAGCCGATTTATGCTTGAAAATCGCCGAAAATTGGGTTCAGCGTCTGGACTTATGCAAGCGTGCCCGTGGTGGCCATGCAAAAGAAATCGAGTTCCATACATTATGTTTATCAAATGTACTTTCACATGAATAAAGAATTTCATTGATATCCAAAACCGTTTTTGTTTTATTTACAAAAAACTTTTGTAGCGCTCTTATTGAAAAACCCGATACAAATCGGTCACCTCTCAGCGATTGATTTTGCTGTGCCGGTGTCTTTCTCTTCTTGAGCGTGTCCATCAGGAACGATTTAGCCTGCTAATATCGATTATTGCACTTCAATCTGTCCCTTTCGTAAACATTTTCAGGCACACCTGCCTGTACATTTTGGAATTCATAGGCTTGTATACCCTAGGACAACTGAAAATACCTTGTCAGATCATAAGTTTCCATGTGAACTTACCGGAAAAACGAATTTGAACTTGTTAGGGACATCGTCTCGATCAGTGGCTTCATGGAACTTGTGGCCGGGGGAGCAGAGATTCCAACAAAATTTTTGAAAAAGCTGGAAAAATTTGAAAAAAATGCGGAAAAAGCTGGAATTGTATATAGAAAAAAAAGCTGAAAATTTAATATTTTTCACAATTTCGTTTATGTTAGCATTGACAGTGTCAGTATGTAGCATTGCTTCTCAGGTATTCATTATGAATTCATTTTTTCGTAATGAAACTTATTCTGAGGCCAATGTTGGGGCCACTTCGATCCCTTATCATTGTTAGATGGGGACATCGCTCCCATTACATAACATCAGAATAGATTTTATTACGAAAAATAAATTCATTAAAAAAATCGCTCCGGTGGTGTTAATACGTAAGTACCAGGTTTTGGATCACCCTAAATTCATTGACATAATTTTCCTGATCAACGTACAGTACGTTGTTCAGATTGGTTATATTTTTCTTATAGTCTGCTTTGAAAAAGTTATCCAAAAGTGTCCCGAATACTTTTGAAATGCTCGAATGCAAAGTAATTAGCTCCTGACTTTCGATTTCAAATAATCTGGTAACATAAATTACATTAGTTCATCAGTTCATACAACTACTGCATGGAATATAACATAACAGAGCATAGAGCATAAGGTTAAATAAATATTCGTCGAAGGGTCATTTGAACCGTCATTGATCGATATTCAACAATAAATTCAGAGGGATTCGTAACGTTCCAGTATACTTTTGATAACACTCTCTAATAGAAGCTAACGCGTAACTGACGGATGCAGCTTTTTCAAGGGTTTCAATTATAAGAGAGTTTAAATTTCAGCAAACTTACTTTTTCGTAAAGGACTTCTGCTTAGATAGAAGTAGATGTCCTTACCCTCGATTCTTTCACACATTTAAATGATGCACACAGGGTCATACTATGGTAAACATATTTTAGTGTGAACAAATCAGGGCAGTCTCCTCAAATATGCTCCTAATGATTTCTTAGGACCAGTCGTTATTAGCTCAGTCGGCAGAATATCCTACAAAATTATGCTTGTATGGTCTGTCTCTATTAAAGCAGGCAACCACAGTCCCGTATAGCGTTTAGGAGTTTCGATAATCTCAATCAAGTCGTAGAAGCGGCCTTTAACATGGAAAGAATCTTCCAAAAGAACATGCGTGCAATCAACGCTAAAGACTTCTTCGATGAATCGTCAGTAAACTCAACTCAAACTGAGAAATGTGACAGAATCAAGAATGTTGAAATTATTTGTTGTTAATTTGGGATAAGCAAAATTACTGTCATGCCTTTTTGGGATAAAATATTACCCAAGAGAAGCTTCATGGCGTTCGTTTACAATGAAGTCTGTAAAATCCAGGATCGCCCTAAAGTCATTATCGATTTAGTGGATATCATTTCGATCGCAAATATTTGGAAGATTTGTAGGAGGGGAACAATTTTTACCTATGCTTTCTCCCTATGGCAATAGTTGAATCCAGGGTTGCCAACTATAATTTTAAAAAATCAAGAACAATGAAAATAAAGGGTGTGTCACATCAAATTGCATCACGGAAAAAACGCTGTAGAAATTTAATTTTTAGGAATTATATCTTCTGCTTTCGCTTATAATCAGATAAGAGTGTATAGATCACGTTGGCCATGCTTCACTGTCAATTTTTCGTAAATTTGGAAAAATGTCGTCGAACGAAAAAGAGCGTCGTGAATTAATCCTGTGCACTCATTTCGAGAATCCGGAGTTGTCACATCGGGACATCGGTAAGATGCTGGGAATCGTCCAATCCACGGTCAGCAGAGTACTAAAACGATACTTCGAGAACTCAACCATCGACCGGAAGGTGAAGAACGGTAAAAATGGATGCTCCGTCAGTGAAAAAGATCACAAGCGCGTAGTTAAGCAGTTTAGACGTGATCCGAGAAGTTCGGTCCGGGATGTCGCCAATAAGCTGAATTTGTCTAGTTCATTCGTCCAGCGGACCAAGCAGCGGGAGGGCCTGCGTACATACAAGGTTCAGAGGGCTCCTAACCGCGACGAAAGGCAAAACATGGTGGGGAAGACGCGAGCCCGGAAGCTGTACACCGAAATGCTGACGAAGCCGCATTGCCTGGTAATGGACGACGAAACCTACGTCAAAGCGGACTTTCGTCAGCTGCCGGGCCTGTTGTTCTTCTCCGCAGAAGACAAATTCAGCGTTCCGGAGGAGATTCGCAAGCAGAAACTATATAAGTTTGCCAAAAAGTACATGTGGTGTGGCAAGCGATCTGCTCTTGCGGAAAGCGGAGCGCCCCCTTCGTGATGACCGGCACGGTAAACGGGCAGGTTTACCTTAAGGAGTGCCTACAGTAGCGCTTACTACCACTATTGAAGCAGCACGATGGCCCGACCATCTTCTGCCCGGATCTCGCTTCGTGCCACTATTCAAAGGACGTGTTGGAGTGGTACGAAGCCAACGGGGTCACCTTCGTGCCAAAGGAAATGAACCCGCCCAACGCGCCGGAGCTTCGCCCAATAGAGAAATATTGGGCGATTATGAAGCAGGCCCTCCGGAAGAACCCAAAAGTTGTCAAATCGGAGGCGGACTTCAAGAGAAAATGGATTTCTGTTCAAATAAAACTACAACCTGACGTTTTACAGAACCTTATGGACGGGGTAAAGAGGAAGGTGCGAGCATACGGGCTTGGGCTCGAAGTATGAATAAAAAGAAAATGCCAAAAGTTGTTTAATAGTTTTTATTTTACTGTCTAAAATTTTCAAAAGGATCGGTCTACTGGGCAAACTTCTACAGCGTTTTTTCCGTGATGCAATTTGATGTGACACACCCTTTAAAAATCAGGATAAATCAGAATAGCTCATATTGGGTTGTCCGAAAAGTTAATGTCGATTTTTGGGAAACTAGAAACATCATTTTCAATCAGAGCATTATAATTTAATTTTATATCCATATTTCACAGCTTAAATAATCTATCCTCCCAGAACATGTTTGCTTCCTCATCGAAAACTGCTGCGAGCCATACATGTGAGAAACAGGTTGCTTGGTAGTAGCTCATAATACAGAATCCATTCCAAATCCCACCAGAAACAGAGCATATCTTCCTTCGATTGAAGACCGGATATGTAAAAGAAATCATAAGCATGGTATAAATCATCGCATAAGGGGAAATGCTAGAGCTTCGCCTGAGTTTTTTTTTCCCAAAATATATATTTTAATCAAGTCTCATATGGCGTTAGCCTCACGGGGCCGGGAGTCCAATACTTTGACAATTTTTCTTATTATCTATGTTAGTAATATGTAACCGATTACTCGCGGTTGGCTCGAGGTTAGTATTACAAGTGTTTTCGTAATTGGGATGTTGTTGTCTCCAATGCTCTGTACGTGTGCCCGACACGGGATACTTCCTATTGGGATGCAGCTGACCATTAATCAGCAACGCCCCCCTAGTCTGTAACCCATATCTAGCGTGGTGCATCTTTCTCGACTCGAGGAATCCAGGATAGAATGGTCACTAGCCGGCGCAATCATCAGTTCGTGTAGAGTTGTCATGAGCGGTACAACCTTTGGCTCTTGTTGAATGATCAGTGGACTGCACGACCTTTGGCCCGTGTATCTGTAAAGAGTGTGTGTATGTATTGCCGCGACTAAGTAAAAGTTTATCGATCGGATAGGAGGGATATGAAATGGGGACACAACGAAGGAAACATCATTAAACGTTGACGTCGGCGTTTCTGAGGAACAGGTATAGATGAAGCAGAAGATCAGGATCACGACTATCGCTACGGCCATCGCTACAATCACAAAGATTGTTTGCTGCGAGCCCAATGCGATAGAGATGCGCGTTTAGGTTGTAGTGATTGGACATAAGCCGAGATATCACGCGAATGAAATCACGACCTACATTCAATCCCTTGAACCATGCACTCGTCGAGACCTTAGGGATAATCGTGTGTAACCAACGACCGAATTCATCTTCACTCCACATGCGCCTGAGTTTTTGATCGTTTACATTTTATCCCAAAACCTACAGCATCACTACATTCAATTACAGAGAAATCAATATTCAACCTTTCACAGAATTCAGCGTCCATGCTTTGGAATGAATGTTTACTCGATAAATGTCGAAAACATACTCTGGGGATACATCTACATACACATTATCCTCGATAAAGCAATGTTGTTCCTCAAATTTAATCTCGTTGTAATTTCACAAATTCGTCAGATAATCTGGTTTCATGAAATTTTTTAGCACTGTTTTGAAAAGCCACAAAACAATTGAGGGTAGAGGTAAAGTTAAGGTACAGCTTTTAAAAGTTAAGTACAGCTTTGCGTCTAGAGAATTTAACTTAATGTAAGATATACACAAGTGCGAACTGGAGAACTATCATGACAGAAAACTTTGGCATGGGAACCAGTATATTTATTACAAATAATGTAAAGAGTATAAGAATCAGGAAAAATCAAGATCATTTCAGAAAAATCCGGATAAATTGAGTGTTCGTCAGAATATCAGGGAGCGTGCTAAAAAGTCTGGGAAATCCTGAAAAATCAGGAAGGTTGGCATCTCTGGTTGGATCAATTATCACCATGATTTAGAATTAAATTTCATAGTGTAATGAAAAACTTTATGGAATTGGTTTTGAAATCAGCTACGGCGTTGTGTTAGGTAAAAAATCACATACTGACAACGATTCATTAATCAACATTTCAATAGCAGAGCCTACATCCACACTTTATGTAGGCTTACAACTTACAACTGGAATGAAATAATATAATTATGAGGAGTAACAAACTTTTTGTATCAAACATTTATTCCATGTAACGGAGAAACATGTTATTTGCAAGTGGTTGAAACTTGAACGAGAATTGTGTCTGAAAATAATCTGATATTATAATAACGAGTTTTGGTAGAGGTACTAGGCATTTTTTTTAGTAAAAGGTAATTTCAAAGGATAAATTAGGAGATCAATCAATGAACAGTTCTGCGATTGGACCCATGAACGTGCGCTAAGTAAGAAAATATGAATGTGATAACGAAAAATAAATTTAGGGCAGGGCGAAGGTTGCCGGGTCAGCTAGTAATGTATAGAAACATTAACTCAGAAATTATCACGGTTTTTAATATGTTTTTTATTTACACAGCCCGCATTTCGTTTTGAACATTTTGGTGTAGATATCACGAAAAAGTTGCTGCAATGGTTGTCGCCCATGCATTTCATCTACACATTTCAAACGGCAGTGCTTAGGATCCATTCGCGATACGGTGAAACACGAGTAAAAACATCTGGAACCCCGACACCACAACGAATACCCCACGACTTAATACCATGCTGTACTCCGTCATAGACAAGAGGATTACCTTCGTCTCCCGTGCACATACCCTGACCGACCGGGCTCAGAGTACAAACAGTATTGTTGAAAACAAACGCTGCATTGATAGCTGAATGACGATTGCGGCAATCCTCCAGAGTTATGATGTTAGTACTCAACCATTGAAGGTTATCTGGAACAATGGCATTCGACCCAAGTCGTCCCCAGCCTGATGTGACAGCACCGGCTGCGGTGCTAATGATGTTTGCTGCAAGACCAATGGGCTGCACCAACTCGTTGAACACAATAGGTGCCGTAGTTTGCACAAGCGATATATCGTTTTCCAGCGAGTTGTAATTGAAAGAATGGTGATTCACGATACGAGCGGTGTTGTATGGGATACCAAGACTGCTAAGCTGATTGGTACCTACTATAACGAAAGTATTCTTCACATGACTCCAAATTGTACAATGAGCAGCCGACAGAATCCACCGATTATTGATGATCGAACCACCACAGAAATGAATGTTAGCTGATGAACGTAGGGATACCTGGTACGGAAACTGGCCAGGCTCAGCGTTCTGACCGCCAACAATTCGTCCTTCCCGCTCAATATACTCTGCGGGAAGAGCTAAACGAAAGGTAGAATTAAGGTATGGGTCACTATTCATTGACCTAGGCAACAACTTACCGTTGCCGAGGACGACGGCGACTCCGGTGATCAGAAACACCAAACTTAAAAGAAGCATGCTTCACTGTGTAATACATGTACGCTCACCGGGCAAACAACCCTTTTATACCGGTAGCTTATCGGGACGATTCGATAAAAAAAAACGTGGGGGTGTAAAAACAGATGTGATCGATGTCATATTACTAGTGAAGAAATTGCTCAAAACTGATAACAGTTTGGTTGCAAATCCCGGCTGCAGCGAAGACGCATGTTTTGTTTAAAGAGTGAACACTACCGAATCGAATAAAATTGATAAACTGATCAATTCGGCAAAAGGATTTTGATTGATGCCATATCAGATATCTAATCAAGAAGCTTCTGATGCCGCTCGACAATTTGTTGAAGCCTTATATCAGGTGTGCGAAGAAAATGGAAGAACAGTAAGGGTTTTCTTATCGAATACTCAGTATTGAATTATAACGCGTTTAAAGCTTTGTGGTTCAGCTGCTTCCCATAGTGCAATATTGCCGACAAATATTATGGTAGGCTCCAATTTTTTTTGATTTTTAACTGCATTCACAGATTAATAACATATGTCATTATCTCTCTTCTGCATCAGCGGTTTCAATTAGAGTGAATTTGGAGAAACACATAACTAATACGCTCATAAATAGAATAGAATAAGTGAAATTCAAACAATGGCTTTAGGATTAAGGTAAATACACAATAAAACGAAAGAATTTTTCAGAAGTTGGACAAACAGTATACCGCATGCACAATTTTATGGAGAAGAAAGAATACACTGAAAAATATTTTTCCTGAACATTATTTTTATTAATTAGTTTTTTTTATTAAATATTATCGCTTGCAGCATCGACGTAGTCCAAATTTCAATGGAATTACTCGAAATAAATTCAACAGAAGTTATATTGAATCACATTATTTTTTCACTGCACTTTTCAAACGGCATTTTTCGAGATCCAACTGTGATGCGAAGAAACACGTGCAAACTCATCTGGAGCCGCACGTTCACAAGGAATACCCCACGAGACAATACCCTGTTGAAGTCCGCCATAGACAAGTGGACCACCGGAATCTCCCATACACATACCCTGACCATTTGGGCTCAGAGTACAGATAGTATTATCATGTACACGTGCTGCATTTGCATCCGAATGATTGGTGCGACAGTCTGCCAGAGTAATGATGCTAGTATTTAACCATTGAAGATTATTTGGAATACTGCCAATCGCTCCAAGTCGTCCCCAACCAGATGCTACAGCGCCGGTGCCAGCATCAAGGAATCCTGATGCGAGTTCAATAGGTTTTACCAAATCGTTGAACATAATGGTCGACTCAGTTTGCACTAGCGATACATCATTTTGCAGTGTGTTACCATTGTAGAGTTCATGATTTAGTATACGAGCGGTCGTGTAAAAGTTGCCGCCATTGTTCAACAGGTGAGTCCCAACTACGACAACAGTATTGGCTGTAGTTCGTCCGATAGTACAATGAGCAGCCGACAGAACCCAGCGATTGTTGATGATCGAACCGCCACAGAAATGAGCATTGCCTGATGAACGCAGTGATGCCTGGTACGGAAATTGACCAGGCGAAGCGTTCTGACCTCCAACAATGCGTCCTTCTCACTCGAGCAGTAAAGCAGAGCTCTACTCTGCGGGTAGAGCTGCAGGACAGGATGTATAACGATTATGAACAATGGCCATTGGTTGATTCCGCAAACTACTTACTGCTACCGAGAACGGCAACGACTCCAGCGACCAAAAAGACCAAACTTAAACGAAACATTGTACTCGTTGTACTAATTGTAAACTAGCGGAATAAATGGCCCTTATATACTCGTAGCTTATCGGGAGGCTTATGCTTATAAGATATAATGTATAATGCCTAAACCTGTACGTCATCGTTACGAGTCATCATTCACGGGTTTCAGCTTAAGAATTAGATAACAGTCAGTATTCGAACGACAATCAATAGCGTCAGATAAGTTTTGGCGGACTTTTTGAAAAGATATAGAAAGAAACGAAGTTCATTGCCTGGTTGAATCTTATTAGGAGGATTAGAGTATAGAGAAGGCCGGATATCGTAACCATCCTTGAAATATTCAATTAGATTCAATTGTTCAAATTTTGTGCAGTGTCGACTTTTTTATGAATTTACAATGTATGGTGAACATTGCAATGCTGTGCATGATTGTAGAAGAATCTGTTGACGCCAATCACGTAATCAACAACACTATCAATGCACAATGGTCCAGGAGATGTATTTAAGTGTAAATTAGCATTTAGAGCTGGACAGTTATTTTCTAGACAAAAACTGTCTTCGACAAAGTTGTTACATATGATAGAGCGTTCATATTTATGTTATCCAAATTAGGGTGACCAAAATTACCAAAAATATTAAATTAACTTTATAGATAGTGCTAAATATAGTTCGACAATGTTGTAGCCCCAGTTATTTGAGACATCTTTGTAGAACAAAGTTTATTTCTATCTCTTGAAATAACCGATATAGCGCCTTTTCTCTAAGTAGCGTTAGGGCCATCATGAAAAAAAACTGTTTTTTTGCTCTAACTTTTATATTTCAAATTCTACCTACAAACTGTTTTCGAAAGACTTTTAGAGCTTACTAATACAAACATTTTGCGATGCAGAACTTGTCCATATCTCAACTTCACTCAAAGTTATTGATGTTTTTTTCCCAAAAAATACGCTCTCTGCAATTGTTTGTCATTCTTTCTGGGGCAAACATAAACGAAGTTTATTGACGTCATTCGAAAGAGCATAGTTCACTCTATATGATGTGTGATTTTCAAAACTATGTTTTTTCGTGTTTGAGTAAATTGAAATTGAAATCATGAGTTTTTGGGTAAAAAACCGTTAAAAACTTTGAGTAGAATCAAGATATTGACAAGTTCTGCATTGCAAAATGTTTGTATTAGTATGTTCTAAAAGTCGTTTGAAGACGGTTTCGATGTAGAATTTGAAATATAAAAGTTTGAGCAAAAAAAACCACTTTTTCATGGTCACCCTAATGCAACTTAGGAAAAAAAGCGCTAAATCAATCAATATTAATATATAGATAGAAAAAAACTTTGTTCTACAAAGTTGTTTAAAATAATTGGGGCTACAATATTGTCAAACAATATTTATCTCTATTTATAACGATAAGAAAATTAGATTTTTTATTTCATCAACAATTTTGGTCACCCTATTTTTGATACCATAAAAATGAGCGCTCTATCATATGTAACAACTTTGTCGAAGACATTTTTTGTCTAAAGGAGAAAAATCTCCCACAAAGTTGTTTTTTTAACTAAGTTGCATTAGGGTAACCATGAAAAACGGTTAGTTTACTCTAACTTTGATATTGAAAATTCTACATCAAAATTGTCTTCGTAAGACTTCTAGAGCTTATCAATACCAAATTTTTTTTTATGCAGAATTTGGCATTATCTTTATACTGCTGATGATTGATGGTTTTTTCCTCAAAAAACTCATGATTTCAACTTTAATTTATTCAAATACAAAAAATAACATATCTTTGAAAATCACATATCATATAGAGTGAAATTTGTTCTTTCAAATGCCGTCAACAAACATTGTTTATGTTCGCCCCAAAAAGAATGGCAAGCAATTGAAGAGAGCGTTTTTTTTTTTTGGGAAGAAATTTCAAAAATTTTGAGTGAAGTTGAGATATTGACAAGTTCTGCATCGCAAAATGTTTGTATTAGTATGTTCTAAAAGTCTTTCGAACACAGTTTGTATGTAAAATTTGAAATATAAAAGTTAGAGCAAGAAAAAAATTGTTTTTCATTGCGGCCCTAACGCTACCTAGACAAAATTGCTATATCGGTTATTTCAAGAGATAGAAAAAATCAAATGACTGGGACTATAACATTGTCGAACTATGTTTACCTCTATCTATAAAGATAAGAAAGTTATGATTTTTATTTCATCGACAATTTTGGTCACCCTATTTTTGATAACATGAAAATGAGCGCTCTATCATATGTAACAACTTTGTCGAAAACAGTTTTTGTCTAGAGAATAACTGTCGAGCTCTAAATTCTAATTTCCCCTTAATACATTGCGCACAGCTCACGAGATTTCTCGTGTTCCGCGTTCCGTTTGTTACGGATGGATTACGAAATAACCCGTGTTTTCAACACTTGAAGGTTGAATTCTTGGTTTGCCAAGAATCTAACAAGGCCTACCGATGGCTCGCCTTCGTCTCATCCATATCGAAGGAAACGATCCCATTCATGGAATCTGAACAAACGAAGCGTTCAAATTGCCCCAAAACGTTCGGTCCTTAATATGTTAAATGCATCTCCTGAACCATTGGAGCGAGCACGTATTTCTGTTATTTAATCTATCTATATAAAAATGGATTTCTGTCTGTCTGTCTGTCTGATTCTTATAGACTCGGAAACTACTGAACCGTTCAACATGAAAATTGGTACGTAGAGATTTTTGGGGCCGGGGAAGGTTTTCGTGATAGTTTGAGACCCCTCCCCCCGGCCATGGGTTGAGTTGGAGTGTCTGACCACCATAGAATCATTTATTGCACCCTAAAACTTCCAGATGCCTAATTTGGTTGCATTTGCTTGATTAATTCTCGAGTAACGTAGAAATTTGTGTTTTATTTGTATGGCAGCCCCCTTTAGAGAGGGGGGAGGAATCAAAAACTATCATGAACACCTTCCCCGGCCCCAAAAACCCCTACATACCAAATTTCATGTCGATCGGTTCAGTAATTTCCGAGTCCATAAGAATCAGACAGACCGACAGACAGACAGACAGAAATTCATTTTTATATTAGTATTAATTGTAATCGGTACCATTCACCAGTGATAGTTTCCAAAGTTGGGTGTTTCCATTTGTTTCCAAAGCGTAATTTGCCTCAAAAACACGAATGTTACCACCAGATGTCGACACTATACATACGTCATCGCGGATGAAACCGGGATGACACACACTCGATAAAAAAAAATAGAGGACAGAGTGCGACATCGAAATTGTTGGGTAATTCTTGAATTTCTGTAACTTTGTGAAAAATTAACGCATAAAGATGGGATGTGCACCATTTAAAGTCCTAACTCTTAAGTTTTGGAATATTTTACGATCAAATTTTTATCTTGGCGTTCAGATGTATCTGGCAAATATATCGGGAAGAAGTAAAAAAGCGCTTTCTTTATGTTTTTTCAAAGATTTTGTGTGCTGTCACAATTCCTTGCCAACTAATTCAATAGCAAATCCAATTAGCCTTATCAACCAGCTTTCAGTTTATTCCTATAACGTTCCTGTAGTACCTTTAAATACGGAAATATCTTTACTTGATTGAGAATTCTCGCGTAATGTTTAAAAATGACCTATCTACATTGATCGATTCTCTTCATCGACATTCTCTTTCCTTAATGACTCGATGATAATAGCATTTCCTAATGTGTTCGAAGATCAACAGTGTAGAAGGAAACCTCGTTCATCAAACTATGTGGCAAATCTGTTTGCAAGGCCGTGATTATCGAAAGAGAACGTAAATGAAGAGAATCGATCAGTGTATATAGGTCGTTTTCAAAAGTTACGCCAGAATTTATCCCTTCGTTCTTGATCATTCAATGATCGCACCATAAATTGAAAAGCAGTTTTGAAAACTAAAATTATGTAAAAGGTTAATTTATTGGTTAGACGAAGAAAAACGTACTTAAATTTTTTTCATCGATTTAAAAAAAGGTAAAACAGGTATTTTATAGTGTTTCAGATAGTCTTCTGTAATTCTGCAATAATTGCAGTAGATTCTAATGTTTGCGAAACATTGTTTAGCCTAGTGTATCCCAACACCCCTGTGAACGTTTCATAATGATTCGTTTAGACTATTTTTTGTCTATCATTCGAAGTTTGAAGTATATTAGAGTAGCACTTCATCGCAAATTGTACCAGAAGTACAAAATGCTATACGTATCCTCGGAATGAGCGATTCGTAGCTTTTGTTTTCATGTGTTTGTGGGTACGAGGATTGCAAGTAGTGATGATACTCACACATAGATATACCCATTACCACATAAACACATATACTCCTTGCATCAACATCGTTGCTAATCCACAGCAATCGAAAACTATGGTCGAACAACAAAATTTGCTTATGAAATTTATTTCAACTGACAATCACCTTTTTACATACCGTTCAGATTTTTAAGATAACAGGTAGCAGCACAGTCATTGGTTAAGTATATAGGAATTGAGGGATTTATTTAATGCACAAAATAATGGATAGGACATTCTCGTGCGCCAGTTAGCGTCATCACCCAAGTGACAATATCCTCAATACGTAAGTGAACGTGGCTAATTTTCAAACCGATATGATATCATACTGTAATCTTTTCTTACGAAACTATTGATAATCACATGTAGGGAACGAATTCTTTCGCTGTTTTTTTGTTTGTTCTTTCGCAGTTTTTTTGTTTGTTCAATTGTGAGTTGTGAATTTGGTACATTTTGCCCTTTGCCTTTTAGAAAGGCAAAAATGCAAGCTAGGCCGCTAAAATTGTGAAAGGTGTTTATGGTGTCGATACTGTAACAGTAAAATACGTGCAATTGATTATTTTTTATTTTAATTCATTTTTTAAATTTTTTTTATCCAATTTTCTTTAGTACAATACACTAAATTCAAATCTCCACTGTCGAAAAATGAACCATTTGAAGCTAGCGATTGACTAGAAACGTTCAGAATTGGTCACCAAGCGATTACCACCTTTTTTCTTGCATTGCAAAACATCCTGAGTGATAAAAAATTGGGATCAATAGAATGAACCACAAACCAAGTGGTGATATCAGTTCAAATAATATAAATACGAAAATGCTTAACATGAAACAAAGTATTCGATCTTGCCAAAAATTATAAACTTATGTTAGGGAGTGTAACTCGTAACTATGTAACTATAGTGTAACTATGTAATTCGTAACTGGTACACCTTTTTTTCAAACTGGCGTACATGATTGAGGTATCAACTGAACCGATTTATTTCAAATTTGGCATCTTTTTCAATCGCATAAACCAAAAAACATTTTTTTAAATTTTGATTTTGATATTCAAAAAAATTTAATCGTATTGAAAAAACACGCTAAACAATAGATTTTTTATTTCACGGCCGTTTGCATGATGCAATCTTGTTTTACTTGTCATCCCATATCAGTATTTTTACTAATTAAAAGTATCTTAGATTTTTATTTCAGACAACCAACAGGGCTGTAACGCCATGCCACTTTTTATATCCCAGCTCACCAGCTGATAATCTTTCCATTTTTTTCTAAACGTCCGAAATACTTGCCTCTATACTAGAACCGTCCCATATGGACACCCATGGTTATCATTCATGCTTTGTAAACCCTGCGATTATTCTGAACAAAAAATTGTAATGGGTTGTATCTAGGACATGACCGCAGTTTTCGACGTAGAACTACGGAATTATATTATTCAATTCACTTGTTTATCACTTCGGATATTATTCTAGAATGCATCGAAATTTTTGGAATAACTTTTTAGCTATTTAGTTTTTATTACTTCAGTAGACTCGATTCATGTATGCGATTCAAAATCGTCGAAAGCTATCAGCACTTTTCGTTTATTTGATTCAACTCGCATCGGACTTTCTTCTTCCCATTCAGATATCGATCACAAACTATGAACCCTTTTGCTCCTATATTCCGCTTGAGATGTGATCGAACCCCACGACATGCAACAGTAAGGCTACCCTGCTGAAATTTGTTGGCCCTGCACCTAACAGTTGCCGTGTAATAACTTTTAAAAGAAATTCCAATAGGGTTCAGTTTGCTTACCAAAAAGTAAGTATATATAACCTTCGAAACGCAATCTATAAATACTTCGAGTTTTTCTTGTCTAATACTTATTATAATACAAATTGTCAAATGCAAACTTTTGTCCAATAGTGGGGGCACAAATACGCAGCCTATTGGGCAAAAGATCGCACTTATTGAAATAAACCTTTCAGATAACTTGTAAAAAAAAACAATGATTCAATGAATCAATCATTAGGAGCGTGTGTAGGCATCATCTAAGAGGGGATGGGTTGTTGATTACTTACTGGTTAGGGTGGGTTTAGACTAGTGATATATTCGTGTGAAGAAATATGATGAGTGTACGCTCCGAAGCTGGCGTTGTCCGCGTCCCACGATGGGTCTCAACTGGTAGGTGATACGGCCGACGAAACAAAATGATGTAGACGGTGGAAAACGAACTTATTGTTTCGGAAGCGCAAATTAAAAAAACGTCCGCACTGATGTAATTTCAACTTGCTTCTATTTGGTAGGAAAAACCGACACGAACGTCAGTAGAAAAAACTTCTTTTCTTACATGTGTTGTGTGTTTTCTGTGTCACGTGTATGAGTGTGTGTATTCGTGTAGTTTGTAGGAGTGTGTGTATATTCGTGTAGTTTGGTTTGACATTCAAGTTGGGTGTGTTGCCAGTGTTGCTGTTAAATGTAATGTTAGCGTGTGTGAATAGGGTTGTGTATGTATTATTTTTACATTTCATTTTAAGTTACATTTCATTTTATGTTGTTTTGGTGTTATAATCATTATAATCGTTGTTGTCATCATCGTATTAATAATATTTTTCTTCATCATCGTTTGTTCGTTGCACGGAAGTTTGCTGTCGCACGGTGTGATCGAACAATGAGATTTATAGAAATCGCATCAACCGTTTACACTAGCGCGAACTTAGAAAATGAATACACTCATATTTTCGGTGAATTTGTTCACCTGAAGTAGAACTGCATCCAACTTTACTGATTTCTCACCAGTAAGAAATTCACCAGCGTTTACATATGCCTGAATTTATTCTATAGATTCTATACATATATACCTCGAAGAAGTGTATCATATATATATTCTAACCCGTTTACATCTATTTTCGGGTGAATAAATCCATCTATAGCTATAGATCTCCCTAATGTAAACTCGCCATTAGGCTGATTTGTTGTAAATTTCGAAAAGGCATACGATTCATCCTCATGAAGCTAGATCTCGTCCCTCCAAGTTCCAAGTTTTGTAATCTTGAATGAAAATAATTTTTCGATGTCTTTGCTTATTTGAAATTGTAGTACAGGTCGGACTCGATTATCCGGAATGTTGATATTATTTTCACTCCGGATGATCGAACTTTCCGGATAATCGAATCATAAAAAAAATTGAAGGAAAATTTCTCGGTAAACGTAAAATAACTATGATTTGCACTGACTTATTTGTATACATATTCTAGTATCTTAGCCAGAAATAGACCAGCGCACCCTGAGGGGGGGGGGAAGAGTAATGTTTTGAAATTCGAAAAAAAGCTCATCGCCTTGTTACATCTCATCGACCAAAATATTATTCGAATTATCAAATCCAACTACAAGCAAAAGCTTGGCATCCAGGAGCCAAGAAAAGTTCGATGACATGGTTAAGCGAATCAACATTAGGGATGCTATGTTTTGTGTAACCGAGGCTTGGGACGAGTTACCGGTTGATTCCATTGTGAAGTAATGGAAAATGCTGATATCCCGTTGTCGGTTGTAAAAGAACGCATAATTTCGATTCTGCAGAAATTGATTGACCAGGACAATACCTGCAAAATGTAGAAAAAATATTCTATGCAAAATTTCAGCTCAATCGGACTTCATTTACTAGTGTCGCACAGCAGTCAAAGTTTCAGTTTTTTGGAAACAGTAAAATACTCAAGGGATATTATCAAAAATCGAATTTCGGGATTTAGGTGACAAAAAAATCGAGATGACAGCAGATCTCGACGTTACATGAAATTTAAATACATTTGGCATCATCATTTTCCTTACAAAACTCCGATTTCATGCAATCTCCCCCTGAGAGATTTTATGGATCTCGGAAGACTCAAACTTTGGCGTTTTTACGACAATAGTAAGTAAAGTCCGATTGAACTGAAATGTTGTATAGTGTATTTTTTCGAGGTAATCAACATTTTTCAGTGAGTCCCACTCGTAAATATGAGATGAAAATTTTCACTGTCACTCTAATGCACATCGTTACTCATGAATTTGTTTTTAAACAAAATCTATTCTGCGATAATACAGTAACATATGAAGATGCTAGGTAGACATATTTTGAGAATCCAATAAATCAAAGGACTATCCAAGCGGATTCAAAGATTTATCACTTATTTTATATTCTTTGCAACAATCTCAATACTCCTACCCCAACTTTTCCTTTTTCTTACTACATCCATGATTATTCGAATCATATTATACGAGGGTCACTATTTATATTTCGGGAATTGGCAACACTGATGTCATGTGAGTCCATCTGACGGTTCCATCGTAAAGTTTGACATTTTTGACGATATCCGTACTCAGAACATTTTGTCATACGGACGCTATTTGTTTATTTTATATTTAGTTGAAAGTTTGGTCTCGGCAAAAAAATGGAACTGAATCGTGAACATTTTCGTGCGATGATTTTTTACGACTTTCGACGTGGATTATCACAACAAGAGTGCGTCAATCAACTTAATTTGACTTTTGACGATGAAGCTCCATCAAAAACCACTGTGTATCGCTGGTATAGTGAATTCAATCGTGGTCGTAGTTCGCTGTCCGACGAGTTTCGTGAAGGTCGTCCAAAATCGACTACTACAGTCAGAAAACATCGATGCTGTGCACGAAATGATTAAGCAAAATCGTCATGTAACCTATTGTGAGATTGAGGTATCCCTAAGCATTAGTTCCACCAGCATATATGCGATTTTATATGAACACTTAGTTGTGCGAAAATTATGTTCACGTTGGATCCCACATAATTTGACAATCGCTCAAAAAAAAGGCTCGTGTCGATTGGAATAAATGCTTTGAAAATTGGTTTAAGCGCATGCAAAAGTGTATCGATCATCGTGGCGAGTACTTTGAAAAACAATAAAAATATATTCGCAGCTTAACTATTTGTTTTTGTTCCTATTCCCGAAATATAAATAGTGACCCTCGTATATGATACACTGTGGATAACTGAATTAAATCATTCGAAACAGATCCCTAACTACAAGGTAACTTCGATATAAAGGGTGTGTCACATCAAATTGCATCACGGAAAAAACGCTGTAGAAATTTAATTTTTAGGAATTATAACTTCAGCTTTCGCTTATAATCAGATAAGAGTGTATAGATCACGTTGGCCATGCTTCACTGTCAATTTTTCGTAAATTTGGAAAAATGTCGTCGAACGAAAAAGAGCGTCGCGAATTAATCCTGTGCACTCATTTCGAGAATCCGGAGTTGTCACATCGGGACATCGGTAAGATGCTGAGAATCGTCCAATCCACGGTCAGCAGAGTACTAAAACGATACTTCGAGAACCTAACCATCGACCGGAAGGTGAAGAACGGCAAAAATGGATGCTCCGTCGGTGAAAAAGATCACAAGCGCGTAGTTAAGCAGTTCAGACGTGATCCGAGAAGTTCGGTCCGGGATGTCGCCAATAAGCTGATTTGTCAAGTTCATTCGTCCAGCGGACCAAGCAGCGGGAGGGTCTGCGTACATACAACGTTCAGAAGGCTCCTAACCGCGACGCAAGGCAAAATATGGTGGGGAAGACGCGAGCCCGGAAGCTGTACACCGAAATGCTGACGAAGCCTCGAAGGTTCTGGTTCTCGAAGTATCGTTTTAGTACTCCGCTGACCGTGGATTGGACGATTCCCAGCATCATACCGATGTCCCGATGTGACAACTCCGGATTCTCGAAATGAGTGTACAGGATTAATTCACGACGCTCTTTTTCGTTCGACGACATTTTTCCAAATTTACGAAAAATTGACAGTGAAGCATGGACAACGTGAGCTATACACTTTTATCTGATTATAAGCGAAAGCTGAAGATATAATTCCTAAAAATTAAATTTCTACAGCGTTTTTTCCGTGATGCAATTTGATGTGACACACCCTTTACGAAGCCAACGGGGTCACCTTCGTGCCAAAGGAAATGAACCCGCTCAACGCGCCGGAGCTTCGCCCAATAGAGAAATATTGGGCGATTATGAAGCAGGCCCTCCGGAAGAACCCAAAAGTTGTCAAATCGGACTTCAAGAGAAAATGGATTTCTGTTAAAAAAAACTACAACCTGACGTTGTACAGAACCTTATGGACGGGGTAAAGAGGAAGGTGCGAGCATACGGGCTTGGGCTCGAAGTATGAATAAAAAGAAAATGCCAAAAGTTGTTTGATAGTTTTTATTTTACTGTCTAAAATTTTCAAAAGGATCGGTCTACTGGGCGAATTTCTACAGCGTTTTTTCCGTGATGCAATTTGATGTGACACACCCTTCAGTGGGAGTTCTACCTCCGGAACGGTCCATCCAATTTTGATGAAATTGGGTTTCCCAGATTCTCTACTAAATTTCCTGTCATCGTACGTAGGATTTTTTTGATATTTTGAAAAATAAAATATTGGTGAATGTTTTTGTTTCGATTTTTGAGACAAAAACGCATTTTTTTACAAAAAATATCGCTATTTCGTCAAAAATGATTATTTTGAAAAATGAAAAAATAAAAAAAAAATTACAGAAAATATATCTCAGATTATCTAAAAAAAAATCATTGGTTGAAATCGGTCCACTAGAAAAACTTGTAGAACTCCTACCAGTTTACAAGGTTTTAGCTGCAAGGGTTCAACAAACCGGTTCAATTGACACCATTTTTTGTTTGTTTGTTGTGTAATATGTACCTAATAAAACTGTGATATCAGATTAATCATAGTAATTTATTTTCTCGTTGAAAAAAATAGCGGAAATCACATACTTTTTATGATGTTCATAGTATACTACCCCCTTAAATTTGGAAATTCCAACGTATCTAAATCTGCTGCGGATAATCGAATTATTGGTATTTATTAAAAAAAAAAAGATATAATTGAATAAAAATACTCCAGAAAATATGTGTTCTTCGCCTTCACTCAGTTTTTAAAGTCATTTAATTCACCCTCCTCAAATAAAACTATTGATTATCGGTCTGGGAAGACCGTTTGCGCGAGTAAATTAGGATTAAAGACATAATGGTCCTTAAAATGAATGTCATTTTGTTGGTAGAAGTGGTGGATACAATCTGGAACGTAACGTTATTTGATTGTGTGAAATGTTCTTTCGGATTTATATTAGACCTCATTTATTTTCTTGAATAACTGTATTTTATAATAGGAATATTCTATGCGCAAACTGGTTTATTTTAACCATCTGGATAACAGAAAAATTCTTGCAATCAATTTCATATCACATCTATGTGCATATTCGCATGCACCAGACTTTTTTTATTCGATGTTTTCTTCTTTACGTTAGTCGTGTGGTCCTGATTTTTTTGTCGTTAAAAGTTACCTGCTGGCGATTTTCTTATTTTGTTTAATGTTGCTATTCTTCGAAAACAAACTACTGTGACACATGCATTTACAGAACTTGACATCTTTTATCGCATATAGAATTAGCCATCTTACAAATTCCTGCTTATAAAAAAATGTTCGTACGATATGCATCGCAATATACATACATTTGCTGCATTTGCCCCCAAAACCCTTACTGTCGGTATGATAATTGTTCGAATGATTGCAATCACGGGAAAATTATCGCTTGGCGATCCTACTCTGTCTTATCCGCACACAAATCCGATCGATTAAGAGTGAATCATTGGCCGACAGAGCTGCTGTTCGTTCAACTCACGACGCAGAATTAATTTGTCTACCACATGTTCGGATTCGTTCACTCACTGAGTGGTATCGTATGATGCGAGACCAACACATTGATTGAAGAAGCTGTTTTCACATACTGAAAAAAATTGGATGCTTTCGTCGATTCTCTCGTCAATCACCAACACTGAATGCAGTGTATATCTATATTCCAAAATTCTGGATACTCTTTCATATCCACACTAGCATAAAAAAAATATCGTATGCTGCTCTTCTTTGTCGTAGCACACCTCGATACAGAGGGCTTCCTCTCCTTGTATCGAGCTGTGTGTGTATGTGTGTGAAATCAGCATTACGCATGAATGATATCCGCTCGTTGTGTTATGCTAGCTCACGATAGACACAATACGGTACCGCAATTTATGAAAAAGGCCTTTTCGCCATCTTGTAATTTGTATGTAAACAATCTGCAATATTTTGCAATTTTTTTTTTTTTGCTTTTTGTTTGTGGAATTGTTTTGGTGGCAATTAGAGCATTGAAAAGTTGAAAGGAAAGTCTTTTACGGTTAAAGCTAGATTTGTAATATACTCTTTCTTATTTTATATTTCAGCTCAAGAGAACAAATCGACTCTCGGTATCGGTTGGTGATGGAAATATTTTTTCCGCGTTTTGCAGTCAAATCCCTTTCCACAGTCCTCTGTATATTTATACCGTTCCCTCGCGCACTTATTGACGACACGGTCACATATATATATATATATATATATATATATATATATATATATATATATATATATATATATATATATATATATATATATATATATATATATATATATATATGCACTACACCTCAGCTCAATAGCTCTTCAGCTCAACAGCTCATCAGCTCACCAGCTCCAGCTCCGTAATGAGCTGATGAGCTGCGTTTTTTTTATTGCGAGCCGATCCGAATCCGCTCACTATGATGAAGCGATTCGAATGAACAGCGGATGGCACATCTCTAACCTCACCTCTCATTGCCTTGAGAAAGGCACTCGATCCCTCGTCGTCCAGCGTCCAGCACACAAAGGTGACCACACAAAGAATGTTGTTTTTTTGTGGCTTCAAATCGCGGATGGCTCATTCAAACCAAATATGTTGAAAGCGGGCAGAGACGAATGTATCAGTTGCTCGTTATTGACAGCTTTGTTCGGTAATGCACACAAATCGGCAGAAATACACTTGATATATAGGTTAATCATTTTCATCTAGTATTTCATCTCGTACATAAGTATAAAGTACGCTTTAGTTAACAATATTACCAGATTTCAAATAAAAATATTCTGAGGTTCTCCTAAAAATTATGTGTTATCTCCTTTGAAAAAATGGACCTTTTCAAATACCACACCTGGTGTGGTCGTGATATTTAAGTGACAAACATGAAATTTATTTTTCTTAAAAAAAATTAGAAAAAAAGCATGATCATTGATATGAAGAATTCTTTTTGTGTGTGTCAAAAACAAATTACTTGAGAAATTGGTGATGCTTTGAATAAAAATAAGTGATTCATTTCCAGTATAAAACATATAATTTTCATTTAAACGATCACATGCTCATGCATCCTCTACACTCAATTTCAATCAAGAATTGATTCCACAATCACACCATAGAGTAAAGTTCATTGTAAAGTATCTAGCATTGTTCATGATCCAGGTTATATGGGATGATACACGTGCGTACACATCTGGAAAACCTCGACCACATGGAATTACCCACGATGCGATACCGTGAACGGCACCATTAAATACCAACGGACCACCGGAATCACCCATGCATATACCCTGACCAGCAGGTGCCAGTGAACAAATGGTGTTGGCGTGTACGAACGCGGCATTGCCACCGTGCCGACTGCGACAATCCGCAAGACTAATAATAATAATTATATTTTTTCGCAAAAATTGGAGATTATTGGGTATACCGACATTTGCTCCCAGTTGCCCCCATCCCGAAATTACTGCTCCGGATGCTGTGTTAATGTTTGCAGATCCAAGCGGAATAGATTGCACCATGTTATTGAAGGTGATCGTTGAGGCTGTTTGCACAACCGATACGTCATTTGTCATAGTGTTACTGTTGTACTGTCCATGATTTACGATGCGAGAAACTTGATGCATGATACCACCACTGTTCAACTGGTGAGTTCCAACTACGACGCGTGTATTGGCCGGAGATCGTCCGACAGTACAATGGTCAGCCGACAGAACCCATCGACTACTGATGATGGAACCACCACAGAAATGAGCATCGCCTGATGAACGTAGTGAAGCTTGGTACGGGAATTGACCGGGTGCTGCGTGTGATCCTCCAACTAGGCGTCCTTCACCCTCGGTAAACTCTAACGGTAGCACTGTAACCAAATAGTCAATAATATTTTGCGTGTCCACAGCTAGTTTTTCAATCAGGTGCTTACCGTGCTTACCTATATATGATGGTCTACAATGAAAAAAAATCCTGATTCAAAACAAAAGCGCTATCTAAAAGTCTATTTACAACGCCTCCTCATAAACCCTGGCCTAGGACATTATCTAAGCTAACGTCTGATGAATAAGATTAACCGCCTCTAATCACTTAATGTGTTTTGATTTTGATAAAGTTATGAAGTTGAGGCCTTATCAAAACATATGAAGTGATTAGAGGTGGTTTCTATTCCGATAGTTTAAATATAAATCCGCGGCAGATAACACATAAATCTGTCTACATTCATTCCGCGGCATGATATCGCAAATTCAGAAAAAAAATATATTTGACAACACTCGTATTTGAGTTGTTGACAGTACAGCTGCCTTTCTGAATTAGTACAATCAGTATTTGTTGACTTTCAAATAACTTATGTAATCTAAAAACATAACAAGCTTTTTTCAACAGTTCATCGGAGCAATCGCAATGTTAGTAATCTTTCCCAGAAGTGTTTAAATGATCGTAATCACTTTCCTTTTGTTGCGATGGAATATAAAAGGTATGGCTATCAAAAAAAATCAAACCTGACACTTACCTTACCCAACAGGCTAGATCGAGGGTTCAACCCGGTCCTGAGTTGCTTGTTCGATCCGGAATGTTCAACATTCAACATACTAAGGTAAAATGTGTTCAGTAGTTGGAGCTACGTCCGTGCTGGTTTCCCGTTTGAATCTCCAGAATTCGGGTGC
Organism: Toxorhynchites rutilus septentrionalis; assembly: GCF_029784135.1. Taxonomy (NCBI): domain Eukaryota; kingdom Metazoa; phylum Arthropoda; class Insecta; order Diptera; family Culicidae; genus Toxorhynchites; species Toxorhynchites rutilus. Next base: position 48,448,040 of record NC_073745.1, read on the forward strand.
CGATCGCCCCAGTTCCAGCTAAAGTATGTAGTCGTTCGCTAACTGGGCCTACTCTAACTGGACTCCTCTTTCACAGGGCGTGCGTCATATTCAATTTTAAGTTTTTCCTTTTAGAATACATTTTAGGAAAATGCACAAAGCAAGCTTAGTGCAGAGCTTACACTGACGCGCAGATGAAAGGCAAAAGAGAAATATTAAATGGGACGTACCGCTTCGAACTCATATCGTTAGGTGGAGAGTGTTCGGGTATGATCACGTAAGCATTGTTGATTTCATTCGTTGTCAAAGGTTGTGGTACGTGGAATGGAAATAAGGACATAACATTATTTGTTTTGTTCTTGCGAGAACAAGAATGAATCATTAAGTAATTTCTGCAAAACTACGCATACCTTCGGTTCATTTCAAAACCACCAAAATTTTTTACTACATAAGTTATTTGTAGAATTTGAAATTGAAGCATTCTAAAATAATATTCTGTTTATATGTTCATTAACTGAAGAAAGCTTTTGTGAATTGTGTATGCTATTGGCGATGATGATGATGATGTTTTTAAAAACTAAAATAAACTTTAGGCTTTGGAAAAAGTTATTTTCGAAGCCTCGCTATCACTGCACTCTGGTCACTAGCTGGATGACAGATGTATCATGATTGAATTGTCGATAGCTTCGATTTCGATTTCTCATTGAAGTGCATTGTTAACATTCTGTGAATGACGTGGTTATGTATTTTGTTCCGGTCAATATGGAAATGAGAAACGCGTGGGAAAATTTTGCGCGCTCATATTAAAAATCCGGTGCAGTTCCATTGCATTTTGGAAGAAAAATAATGTGGATTTGTAATAAAACCATCCTATGAGTGTTGAAATGGTGCCAGAATCGATTGACATTGAACAATTGACACAAATCGGGACGGGCCTGTTACTTGTTGGAAGTCAGTTAATCTCACTCGAAATGGCAATATTTCAACAATGTATGTTGCCAACAAGTTCGGCGTCAAGGTATGGACTAGGTTACATGCATATGAGGTTTAAAACTTCCTTAATCGCGATGGGCGTGAATTGTGTTGCAAAATCACGCGCTAGGGAGCTTTACAAGCAGATTTGATGGATTCCAACAAATAATAGTACAGGAGAATTACGTCAGAAAATATAAGTTTGTGGATGATTGTTTCAAGAAACATTTATTATAGAAATTCGCATCGAAATACCTTATTTCGCAGCCTATCTACACCTATGACAAGAAAAATAAACTTTCAAATTACAATTGAACAATTTCCTCCAAAAATATGATGTTTTAATTTATATAAAAAACTAGAAGTGGGTTATATCTTTGATATAACTGGAAGGTAGGACGTAGGACTAACATTGACTTAGTAATCAATAAATAACAAGCATATACATCTTAGACGTTTCATCTTTCGAATAAAATAATTATCATATCACTTCGTTTAGCCGGAAAAGAATTATTAACGTTCAAAGGGGAAATCGATTCCTCCTCGGAAATACCCAGCACAAATAGTACCCACTCCCCAAGCCCCGTCATTTGGGATCATCGTTGATCCGGAGCAGGATTATTAACGCTTGAGAAGGAATGGATTCCACCACGGAATTACACAGCGAAAATAAGACTCCCTTCCCAACAATTCCAACTTCCCAATAACGACGATTGATTGCAACATTCGTGAACAAATAATTTTATAACGCTGCTTTTATCAATGTGATTCCTTGGATATGTAATATACACCCCTATTCTGTATTTCGATCGATTCGAAATATATCGAACGACTTCATTAAGTTCCATTATGTATACCGTTCGAGTTGTTTTTGTATTTCGTTCGATCTGTTTCTCTTAGAACAATAAAGGGGCAAAACGTTCTAAATAGGTGAAGCGAAATTATAGCTCGAACGAAACAACGATTTCGAACGAAATGGAAATCTGTCGGAAAACAGAATAGGGCTGATAATATCCACTTCGATCATATCCACCGCATCATACCATATCAAATCCAGAGTCAATCCGAGTACAATAGTATCCGCTGCTTGTATCTAATTTGCTATGCCAATTTCCCCTAGCTCCATGGTTTTGAAGTCTGTGTTAAGGAAGCATTCCGATTTCCAGAAACGCAACCGAGTACAAAAGTGCCCGCAGCTCGCAACTATTATGCAATGCTGATTTCCCCAGGCTTCATGATTTTGAAGTCTGTGTTAGGGAAACATTCCAATTTGCAGAAACGCAAACGAATACAAAATACCCGCTTCTCGCATCTAATTTGCTATGCCAATTTCCCCTGGCTCCATGGTTTTGAAGTCTGTGTTAGGGAAACATCCATCCATTCCAGCGATCGTACCTCAATCGTTGCGCAATTATAACTGAGTGGATTTCCAAGCGGCACTCGCTTATATACTGATTGGTGTGATTTCAATAGCCTGTTTTGAAAGCAGTTTTAGGACTATTGAAACAAATTTTTGGATCAAAAAGTAACAAGCATATAACGCGTAGACATTTTATCTTTCGAATGAAGTGTTTATCATACTATTTCGTCAGTTGTTCAGGAGTTATTAACGCTCCAAATCTCGTTATTCGGCGTAACGCTTTCGTTTCCAAAAGTTTGAACTTACACCTCAGTATAGAAATGAAAGACGTAGTCCTACGTCAAAATCTTAAATAAGATTCAGTACTACGTGTTTTAAGTAATCAATTAACATCAAGTAAAAGTTTTTATTCAAATTTAAACAACTTAAAGCTATCGTAGCGCCTGCTAAACTGATACAGATTGATTTGCCACCCTAAATAGATACCACCACCAGGATTCTACCAAGAAGGCGGTGGTCCTTCTGGATTCCAGCTACCACAAAGGATGTGGTTGAATTTTTGAAAACCCATCTGTATCCATTGCTGTACTTTAACAAAAATAGCGAATATATTAGGTTCGTAAAAAAGGAATCCATTGGGTGAAATTCAAAGCTTTTTTTTAATATGCTTCGGATTGTCCGATTTGGGTCCATTTTGTTGCAAAATGCTATTCTAAAGGTAGCCTAATAATGTCTCTATCATAGAGGTATTGGTCCTTATTGGCGATAAACTCTAGCAATAGATTTTCACAATCTTCTCTTCAATTCCCAATTTTGTATCACTCTAGAAATTTTTCAATGAGTGGAAACGGTAGTAATCGCTTGGTGCCGGGTTCTCCACCGTACACACCAATCGTAATTTCAGTGGCCTGGCTTACTTTTTCGCATTTATAAAAGCAAAAGTGTAAAATGTACCGAATTTTCTCTTTGTTGACCTCCATTGTTTACACCCTGCAACTCACAACTGAATGGAACCAAAAAGTCACAGGAGGGTTGTGTCCGAGACACGACCGCATAGTTGACGTAGGATTCCGTTAGGTTATCTGTTGATTTTGGATATTTTTGAAGAATAACATTATTAAACTCTTTGATAATGATGTGGTGGCCCTGAAAAAGGCCGTTTTGTTTAGTTGTTGCATATTGTTTGTTCACTTTACCAGTGTTTACCGAGTGATGATGACAGAAGGATGGTAAACAGTGGATGGATGGTGCGTATCAGATAGAAGATGCCGAAGTGAAATGAGATATGATGAAAACAGCCCTCTATGTTCCTAGACGAGATGGGTCCTGTGTTATGTATTGAAAAAAAAAGACGGGTGGGTAATGTCAGGGACATAACCGGAGTGACGTAGGACTATACAAAGGGGACAGCTTTTGTTAAATATATATTTTAAATATATGGTTTTATTTTCTTCTCCTACGTGAATACCTACCTATCTACCTGAAAAATGGATTAGTTTACTGTTTACTCTTTATGAATATGTTGATGGTTCTGAAAAGAACCTTTGGTGTTGTGTTTTTGTTATCACTCGATATTCCCATCTTGTTCGGTTAAACCTTCCTGTTTAGCTATTGCGTTTGCCACTCGCCACAGCTTTCACAGTTGGAAAATTTCTTCCCATCCAGCTTGTGACATATTGTTCAGTAAATTACACTTAATGCGACGTGCCGGAGAAACACTTTGCCACTCACTGAAACTAATTGTTGCCTTGATGAGCGCCGAACCGAAGCTGCTCTGTTCTTGATGCGGGTTTTCTGATTGTCGTGAGCAGCTTTGCAAGCCAACTCGAGCACTCCGACGGCCGAAACTCTATAATCGCTGTTAGGTATACTGGTGCTCCGGCACCAATTCGTTCGGCCTAGTTACCCTTGCGGAGCAATCAGTGAATGCGACCAACAGGGAACTGGAGACCTGCACGGTTCGAGTGAGACTTTGCTTTTCCCCTCACTTGTCCTCCTTTGTTACGTCCACGATGCCGATGCCGTACAACCACACGGGTTTACGGTTTGAAATAAATAAGATATTTTTTTGGGGTCCGCGTGTTTTATACTCTAGCGGTACACACTCACAGGATAGAGACAAATCGGCAGACTCAGCCAGAGGGGCGATTCCAATGAGACGAACGAATGAGCGTTAAAAGGCAGCGATGGCAAAAAAAATGGTTGGGTTATATCTACGATATAACCGCAAAGTTGACGTGGGACTAGCTTAGTTTAGCAAGTTTTGTTTAGTTTTTGTAATCCGTGTTGGGAAAACAATTTTCGGAGTACAAAAAAACATGCGGGTGCAAAAGTACCCCCGGCTTGCATGAAGCAACAACTTTAACTTATGCTTCTTATATTATAGAGCCTTTAAACTTGAAAGTTCATTCGCCTCTAATGTCTGCAAGATTTTCCCTGGTTCCTAAGTTTAGAAGACCATGTCAAGGAAAAATATTTTAGTCTGCACAAAGGCAAGCGAGTTCGAAAGTACTCGCAGTTGGAATTTATTTGCAATACCGATTTTCCCAGACACCTTGGTTTTGAAGTCTGTGTTAGGGAACACATTTCGGTGAGAACAAAAATCTCCATACTTTCATGTATTTGCATTGTCGATTTCCCCAAGGCTGCTTGGTTATGATGGCTGTGTTGGGGAAACCGTAAATCGGGCCAATCAAAACGAGGCAGTTAGGGCGTTTAGATAACGCTAAACATTTTACAGTTATTCAATTGTTTATCTAATGGAAAATAACATTTTATTAATTGCGATAGATGCGTAGAAATATTCCCTGTCAATTGATGCAAACATCTTTCCGATCCAATAAGAAATGTTCGAGTTATAAGCATTCGGAATCTTTCATTTTTTCCTGCATGTGCTGTGTTTAGGTTTTCATTTTACCCCCCATATACTCCGGTTAGACGTAGTCCCACGTCAATACATTCATTACGATTTGTTCGCTCGTTGGATTCACATGCAGGCTAAAAAGGGTCCTTTTCAGGATCACCAAATTATCTTCAATCTAAAGAGTTTATTGTTTTGTTATCTCTCGATATCCCCATCTTGTTCGGCTAAACCTTTCTGTTTAGCGATTGCGTTTGCCACTCGCCACAGCTTTCACAGTTGGAAAATTTCTTCCCATCCAGTTTTGTGACATGTTGTACAGTAAATTACATTCAATGCGACGTGCCGAAGCGCCACTCAGTGTCGCATTGGAGGCGATTTTAACCTGTAATTGAACATTTGCGATGACAGTGGTTCAGTGTCGACTTTCAATGTGGGGTCATAATTTGGATCTCTATATTTACAAAAATGTCCAACTAAATAATTCGCATTACATGTCCGTCCAATTAGCTAAATGTCGAACTAATTGTAAATTACTGTACTTTCAATCTGGAAACAATTTAAGAATTGGTGAAAATTGAATAATCAGGAAAGTCCCCAACTATCAATAAGCTCAGAACAACTGTCAAATTCACATACTCATCAGATCCTGGCAGAAAAATTATAAAAAATCAATTTGTGTTTTATTATTATTTTGGATAATGTTTTAGAAAACATTGAACTGTATTTCCTAAACTCTTTTTTGGAAGGCGCCTTGTTTTATGGAATGGTTCCAATTTAGAAAACTTAGTACTCGTGGTTTTGAAAAAAACCATTTCGGACGCCCTCGATGCCGCCTTGTTCTGGATTTGCCACCAAAGCAGTTTGTATGAAGAACAAACTTTTTTCTTCTGCTACCTGATGTCGTTTTGCGATTGCGTTTGCCACTCGCCACTCGCTACAACTGCCTGTTGTTGTCTTGATGTGTTCTGTTCTGAATGCGTGTTTTCTTATCGTCGCGAGCAGCTTTACCAGCCAACTCGATCACTTCGGCGGCCGAAACTATATAACGCCGGCTAGGTGGACTGGTGCACTGGTACTAACGCGCTCGGCCTAGCTACCCTTGCGGGGAACTCCAGATCAACACGGTTCGAGCGGGATTTTGCCTTTCACTTCACTTTTCCTCCTTTACCATGTCCAGACATGGCTGCTTGGGTTGGTTTGTTGATGTGTTGTGATGCGAACCGATGTGGTGTACGGTTTGAATGAGAATGATCGTTACGGCAGCGGAGCGGGGATTTTTAAGCTGACTGGCTGGCTCGAGAATTACGCATGTGTGGGACTGCGACCAATGTTTCGTTCATTTTTTTCTTTTTCCTTTCCAATCGTGCTTCATTCTATTTCGCTGCTGCTCTGGGGACCCGTTTTGGTCAGTACGATTTGAGGAGCACAAAATGGACCAATCAAAAATGGGCACATAGTGCATTTTGACAATGCTTGATATTTCACAATTATTCAATTATTTATCTCAAGAAAAATGAAATGTTATTCGTTACGATAGATGCGTAGATATATTTCCTATCAATTGATGCAAAAACCTTTGCGATCTATTGAGAAATGCTCGAGTTATAAGCGTTCCAAATGTTGCATTTTTTCCTACTTGTTCAGTGCCTAGATTTCCATTTCACCCCCTATATATTCCGGTTAGACGTAGTCCTACGTCAAAATAAAGAAAAAAACGCCAATTTAATATAAGATAATTATCAATACCGAACACAATTATCAATTTTTCTCATCAGTAAAAATATGTTACTTTAATATAGAGAAAACATATTTGTAATGGAAAAGGTAATTTTCTTTTCTATGTTTTACCTTCCGAGTGTTTATTCAACCCAATGCGAATTTTAATTGGACTAACAACACCTAATACTCTCTTTTGAATCACTTTTTCGAATAATTCTTCACTTTTCTAATTTTCTTCGCCGTATGAACTTTCTTTATTTGAAAATAAACACAACAAAACAACAGACAATTTAAACCGAACGACCCGTTCTCAAGCGGGAACACACCTTGATTTTTATTTATGAAAATTGGAATAAATCGCTTCATATATCAAGTCATGTTTAACACAACTGCTACCATATACAATTTTACACTTACACTTGTGCTCAATTTTTCACAATACACGATCGGTCATTGATATAAAATATCACGAAGCAACCAACATTAAAGTTCCAAATTTTAATTTTATTTGCTAAAATTAATCGTATCACTCACCTTACTTGCAATATAAAAATGCCCCCGACTTGCAGATACTTGCGATTTCCCCCAGGCAGCTTGGTTTTGAAGTCTCTGTTAGGGAACACATTTCGGTGGGAGCAAACGCTCTCCCTACTTTCATGTAATTGCAATGTCGATTTCCCCCAGGCAGCTTGGTTTTGATGTCTCTGTTAGGGACCCGCCGCATGTGTCGTCAATTTCGACCAATCAGAAGCGGGTATTTCCATTAGGATAGGGGTTGAGATTTTTCAATTGTTCGATAATTAGTTCCATGACATATATTATTTTCTTCAATATAAAAAATTGTTATGGAGTGCCGAAATCGTTTGACGCAAAAATTTCATCAATCCATCACGAAATGACTGAGCAATAAGCGTATGAAATCGGACAAATTTCACGATGTGCTCGAGTTTCTATTTTCAATTTGTACCCCAATATATTCCCGAAAGACGTAATCCTACGTCAAAAAAAACAGCAAAAAAATTTCTTTTGGTGTGAAATGTCACCTTCACATCGGGGCTATACCTATACTAAAGTCAGCTATCGAGAAAATAATGGATAGCTTTCTCCCCAACCTAATATAATGTTGATGGATCATCTAAACATATCGATAACAAGAGCGGAACATTGATAACGACTGATAGTTCACTTTGCAACTTATCGTTTGGATCGCTGTGATAACGGAAGCGAGGCAACAACGAAAACATTGATAAGGTCAAGAAAACCGAGATTAACTGAAACTGATAGAAAAATTGATGGGAATTCCTAGAGATTCAGTCGGTCAGCGTCAGCAGCGAAATGTGCGTACCCTATACACATAAGCGAACGTCGTTGATTTTCAGGAAAAGTTTTGGGTTTTCTACTGGAAAATCTTGTTAAATTGTGTAACTGTTTTACTGCAATATATGCGAAATGTTATGGAATTCACCACATCAGACATCGCATATCTAATGTAGAGCAAGGAAATTTTTTATATAGAATATTTACGAGAAATATTTACTAAACGCGTAGAAGAGTATTGTAAAACAAATGACGGATTTCGCACCAACTCGTCTATGGGAATGGCATGACCCTCTCAAAACTTAATGAAACTTTCTGGGCGTGAAGACCTTACCTAATTAAGCAACTTGGCATACTTAGTTTTCCGAAAATTTATCTAGACTAACATATGGAAAGGGCCAAATATTTTTGACTATTTTGACGTAGAACTACGTCTTTAATTTCTATGCTGGGGTGGAAGTTCAAACTTTCGAAAACGAAAGCGTTACGCCGGAGAACGAGATTTTGAGCGTTAATAGTTCCTAAACAACTAAACGAAATAGTATGTTAAACATTTCATTCGAAAGATAAAATGTCCACGCGTTATATGCTTGTTACTTTTTGATCTGAAAATTTGTTTCAATAGCCCTAAAATTTCTTTCAAAACAGGCTATTGAAATCACACCAATCGATATATAAGCGAGTGCCGCTCGGAAATCCACTCAGTTATAATTGCGTAACGATTGAGGTACGATCGCTGGAATGGATGGATGTTTCCCTAACACAGATTTCAAAACCATGGAGCCAGAGGAAACCGGTATTGCAAAACAGATGTGAGCAGTGGATACTTATGTACTCGCTTGCGTGTCAGAAAATTGGAATGTTTCCCTAGCACAGACTTCGATACCATGGAGCCTGAGGGAAATCAACATTGCAAAACAGTTTCAAGCTGCGGGTACTTTTGTACTCGCTTGCGTTTCTGGAAATCGGAATGCTTCCCTAACACAGACTTCAAAATCATGGAGCCAAGGGAAATTGGTATAGTAAATTAGATGCAAGCAGCGGGTATTTTGTATTCGTTTGCATTTTTGCAAATTGGAATGTTTCCCTAACACAGACATATTTGTTTACGAATGCTGCAATCGATCGTCGTTATTGGGAAGTTTGAATTGTTGGGAAGGTGGTCTTATTTTCGTTGTGTAATTCCGAGGAGGAATCCATTCCTTCTCAAGCGTTAATAATCCTGCTCCGGATCAACGATGATTCCAATTGTCGAGGCTTGGGGAGTGGGTACTATTTGTGCTGGGTATTTCCGAGGAGGAATTGATTCCCCCTTTGAACGTTAAAAATTCTTCTCCGGCTAAACGAAGTGGTATGATAATCACTTTATTCGAAAGATGAAATATTTAGGATTTATATACTTGTTACTTATTAATTGTCATGAAACGTCGAGTGTCATCTCGATTTTTTTTTGTCAGTCTTTCTGGGTCGTTTTTTTTCTGAATACGAAACGAAAAGTATGTTTTTGGGCGCCAATAGAAATAGTTATCTCGATTTTTCATTCGTAACATGCTATGAAATGTTGATTGGTGATCCGATGATTTTTAGGTTTTCAAAAATCTCAAATTTTAACGTCTGTGACACTAATAAATGAAATTCGAATCAGCTAATATTTTGTATACGGTATATTATCGTGCAAATCAACATTTCGTAGCAAGTTCCGAATAAAAAATCGTTATTAATTATTTTTATTGGCACCCAAAACCATACTTTTTGTTTCGTACTCCGAAAAAACTGAGTCCCAGAGTGCCGATTTTTGACGAATTTATTTTTTCGATATGACACAAGATTTCGACGTTTCATGCAATTTTAAGACATTTGGCACCAAAAAATATTTCGAAAACCCTGATTTCTTTTACTACCCCCTAGGACAATTTTTCGGTTTTCAAAAACCCAAACTTTGACCACTTTGCGCCACTCTCCCTAAAGTCCGATTGAGCTGAAATTCGGCATAGGCTGTTTTTTCGAGGTGGTGAACTTTTTGTATGAGGTAACTTTTTTACATTTTAGGGTCGATTTTTTCCCATACATTCATTGGCACCCTAATGTACATTTTAACATTAAACCTACCAATGTTTCATGTATACCTATTCCTGCCACAGCGGGTCAAGTGACCGTTTATAAATAGTCAGTGCACAATGACTCGATTTATTAAGTTTTGTTGAGAAACGAAGCATAGCATATTTCTCCTGTATATTTAGACATTTTGGGATAACAATTATTAGCAAAATATTGAAATTTCAATTTTTGACACGCAAAATAGCACTGTAGCTTGAAATGGTTACAGTTCGCTCGCTTGGATAGTCAGCAATACAATTAATTCTGATCATTCCCTATTCATTCACAAATACAACAAAATATATAAAGCAACAGCAAAAAATTTATAATGCAATGGTTTTGTATCACAACCACACATACAAATCTTTCTGATATCATAGAAATGTTTGCAAGGGTCAAATGACCCGTTGCGGTAGTTAGGGTAAATTACATATATTTCTCAGTAAGAAAACTAACAAGAGAGGAGTAAACAAAAATACATTCGATGTATATTTCAGGAAAAGTAGTGTAGGCAAATAATGTAATTTGCAAGAAAATGTTGACTAAAAGTTGAAAAAGGGTCATTTGACCCCTCGTGATAGGTTTAGCGTTAACTAATATTCTAAGAGATACAATCATTATATCTTTCCTATTTTTGCTTTTCATTTAACATTTTGAAGATTTTGGAGTCATCTACTGAATTTGAAAACCTTTTAGCTGCTATTTTATTTTCGTCTACATCAACAATAAAAACTAAACCCTCGGCCTTCAGAAACATGTGGAAATCGAGAGGTACTTCTATGGAAAATCAATCACATACGCATACTTCATTACACAAGCCCGTATCCATATTGATTGCTTGGACTAATCGACCAATCAGAACGTGGGATTTTCGTTCAGATAAAGCTTGCTTTTTTCAATTATTTGATAGTTTTGTAAAATATATAATTTTCTTCGTTGAAATCAATTTATATGGAGTGCTCAAATCTATTAATGCAAAAATCTCGTAAATCAAGCGGGAAATGACTGAGCAATATCCGAACGCTCATTGTTAGGTTATTTACCGATTGGACAATTTTCGCGATGAGATCGACTGTCCGTTTTCCAATTAGCACCCCTAATATTTTCCCGAAAGATGCAATCCTACGTAAACAAAAAACAAGAAAAGTCCTTTCAAAATACTTGTCAACAACTAGTTGAAAGATACTACGCATTTCCCTCATCAACGAATTGGACTTCACTCTTGATTTACTTTTGACAACGTTATTCAGTAAGGGTTCCAAATCAATAATAGATCACGTATTTATGAAATAATGTTCGCGTTAATAAATATTTTTCGCAGCGAACGAATTTTGACTATTGACATATAAAAAATTCCATAAGTTCCTAGTCCGAATATGCTTCAAATTGACGAAAAATGGAAGAGTTTCAGTGCTCCCATACATTTGTTCTGTCCATTTCTATACTTACACGTCCATGCTGTCAACAACGGACAACTACATTCACGCCGGAGTCTTCGTAGCCACATTAGATACGCCTTCACTCACTAAGCGAACGATCGTGAGTTCAAAACTCAAGACCCTTAATTGACTACAAAAGGAATACTCTTAAGCCAAATGGCTATTGCGTAATGCATCATATGTATGGATATAGATACGATCAGGGATCTAGAAACAATATGTTTTCAGACCACTTTAAGTTCTCCGGAATTCGAGGTAAAAGTCGCTTTGTTATGGAATTCATTCTATATAGTTGTGGATTTACGCTTAGAAAAGTATGAAAAAAGCGAGTGAGTTACTTCTAGACAAAAGTCTCGGTTGTTTTCTAAAAACAAAAGTAAACAGGTGACACTAATAAAAAAGCGAGCAAATGACACTGAGGCAAAAGCACTTCTTCTTTTGATGATATCTAGAAATCTAGAATTTTATGGAAATAATTTTTTTTTGTATCGTACATGAAAATGTAGCGAAAATATATAAATAGCGTGCAGTGTTGTGTTCAGAAATGCTGACAAATTTGTGAATTTTGTTGATATAAACCCGTTTTTCTGTATGTTTGTTTCACAAAATTGAACTCGGAGACAAAGTGCATTTGTTTAGAATTCCTCCCAAACTGCACGCTATTTACTAATACTAACGCGAGTACCTTTATAGCACAACTGATAATTGTCTAAGTTCGTTGGTTTGAGTGGGTTGACAATAAACCGTCCATTAATGATGTAACTACTTTTTGACGTAAGATTTCGTCTTTCTGGAACATATTGGGGTACAAACTGAAAATCGAAAATCGAGCACATCTTGAAATTGTCCAATTTCAAACGCTTATTGCTCAGTCATTTCATGATGGATTGATGAAATTTTTGCGTCAATCGATTTCGGCACTCCATAATAATTTTTTATATTGAATAAAATAAAATATGTCATGAAACTAACAACCCAACAATTGAAAAATCTCAACCACTATCCTAACGGAAATATCCACTTCTGATTGGTCGAAATTGACGACACATGCGGCGGTTCCCTAACAGAGACATCAAAACCAAGCTGCCTGGAGGAAATCGGCATTGCAAATATATGAAGGTAGGGGGAACTTTTGTTTCACCGAAATGTGTTCCCTAACAGAGACATCAGAAGCAAGCTGCCTGGGGGAAATCGACATTGCAAGTCGGAGGCATTTTTATATTGCAAGTAAGGTGAGTGATGCGATTAATTACACCAAATAACATTTAAATTTGGAACTTTAATGTTGGTTGCTTCGTGAAATTTCATACCAATGACCGATCGAGTATTGTGAAAAATTTAGCACAAGTGTAAGTGTAAAATTGTATATGGTAGCAGTTGTGTTAAAAATGACGACGATTTATTTCATTTTTCATAAATAAAAACCAAGGTTTGTTCCCGCTCGAGAACGGGTCGTTCGGTTTGAGCTGTCTGTTTTGTTGTGTTCTTTTTCACCTAAAGAAAGTTCATATGGCGAGAAAAATTGGAAAAGTGAAAAAATATTCAAAAAGTGATTTCCCATATGCATATAGTATTAGGTGTTGTTAGAAATTTCAAATTATAAAATAAAATTACCTTTTCCATTACAAATATGTTTTCTCTATATTAAAATAATATGTTTTTACTGATGAGAAAAATTGATAATTGAATTTGGTATTGATAATTATCTTATATTTTAGGTGAGCTTTTTTATTCTTTATTTCATCCATACATAACAAAAGAGATATTTAATCTAGGGTCACATGGGCCGGTTTTCATCATATCTCATGATACTATCTGATACGTAAAATCCAACGAATTTTTATCATCTTTCTGTCAACATCATCCGGTAAACGTTGGTGAAGAGAACAAAGAATACCCAACAACCAAACAAAACGGCCCTTTTCAGGGCCACAAAATCATTATCGAAGAGTTTAACGATGTTATTCTTCAAACATATCCAAAATCAACAGATAGCCTAACGGAATCCTACGTCAACTATGCGGTCGTGTCTCGTACACAACCCTCCTATGAGTTTTTTTTGCATCAAAAATCAAGTTTTCGTTTCACTTTATATGGACGTAAAAATAGAACTATATATGCGTGTGGATTGAAGTCAGCTGAATGAAAAGGCAGATTTGTGTTGATTAGTCACGTCAATTAGAATAATCATTGACTAGAATAGTTCAACAGTCATCCTCGCTCTCACACGTACGTCAATTCATTTCTAGTCAAGTCAAATTATGTTTTTTTTTTTTTATAAATGATGATGATGGTCCCACCTCTTTCCCCTACAAAGGCTTGAGCGGGACGAGTTATCTTATTGATAATAATTGAGTTACTGAGTTTATTACATCATACTAACCAGTAAGCACATTAAATTGAAAAGAAAACGGACTGGTTATCCCGCAGACATAGATTACTAATCGATAGAACAATTTAAGCCTTTGTCTAAAGTATTCATTCCATGGCATGTCGAGAGAATTTCCAACCCGGGAAGACCCTAGACCGATCGGGAATTGAACCCAATGCCTATGTCAATATTAGCCATGAATTTTCAAGGAAAATCCCGCTTTATCAGATCCCCGGCCACGGCCTGCAATTGCGATCGTTTCCGAGTTCTAGTAGCTGAGCAAACCCAAGCCTTATTCTAGCCGACACTTCAGGCCCATCACTTCACATATCCCAAGGCATGTCAAGAAAATTTCCAACCCGAAAAAATTCTTGACCGATCAGGAATTGAACCCAATACCTATGTCAGCATTAGCCTAGAATTTACAACAACAATATTTCTATTTCGTCGAAGTGTGTCCGTAATCCAGCCACATTTAGATAAAGCGCATCATATTTTTTCAATTCTCCTTTCTTGGGTGGCTAAATAGAGAAGTCCACCTGTTCCTTTTTCCTCTCGTAGTTTCGGAGGAATATAGGGCAGTTTGTACTCCACGCGAAATGTTTCGTATCTATGTCTATTCTTCGTTCGTTTTTAATTTTGTTACAATTTGAACATTGAATTTCTTCGGATGTACAGTTCTTGAATTCATGATTTTTGCCACATTTCGGACACACGCTGTGTTTTGCTTGGCAGTCGACAATTTTGTGACCATATTCACAGCATTTGAAGCATCTTAGAATCCTCAATCCATCAATAACTCGACATTTTTCAAACCCGCAAAATACTGATTTAGTCTCTATCATTTTATTATAAGTATCCCCATCGACTTCTATTATAGCACTGTATTTATTATATTTCATTTTATTATTACAATAGATTTTTCTTACTTCGAAATGTTTGGTTTTGTCCAACGAAGGGTTCTGTTTCAACAACGCAACTTTCAAATCATTTTCATTCATTTCTTCGCTAAATCCTATAATTTTGATCGTCGGTCTCAATGCTTCTGGTATCTTAACCTCGTAGTCTTGACCCAGTTTTTTCTCAACATTAACCTTGATTAACTCAATTGAGGTTTTATCTGAAGCAGAGACAACAACTGTACCATTCTTCCCGTTTCGCAATCCATTTATATTCAATCCTTTGGGATTGACATTATCTTTTAACATTTTTCTAGTAATATCAGATTCCTGCGTAGTTTTTGGCTTTATGATTAAAATTTTTTCCCTGGTCAAAGTTTTCTGTTTATTGTTACTCTCAACTTTAGCTACATTTCCAGTTGTTTTCTTTGCGTCTTTCAATACCGCAGCGAAACTTAGTGGAGTTACGTTTTCATTCTGAATAGCTTGCTCATCACGTCTACGTTTTTTTGAATTTGAACGTAAATTGTACCGCTGAGGTGTTTCCTCTGAATTCGTATTTATATCATTATTGGTTTTGAACAAATTTCTAATTTCCGCCCGTACCGCTTCTTTAACTTTGAGCTCAAAATTGTTGGCCAATTCAACCAAACATTTCAGCTCTTTAATATCATTTAAAATTTTACCAACGGAATCGTCGAAATGGTTGTTCCCGAACCCATTTTCATGTAACACCAAACATGTGTCGCATACAAAAACGGCATTTTTAATTTTCTTCAAAATATCGATATTAGCACCCACCGCGTTCGGTAAACAATCGATATGAATAGTCTCATGACACCTACCGTAACACGCTATCGCTTCTGTGTTTGGATCGTTTATCCTCTCACAGCAGCGACTGCACATGTCTACGAGACCCATATCCACACATTCGCTATTGTTCGCATGTGTACCGGGCTGATAGAAAGTGCTAAGAGAACACTCTATAGATCAGCAGCGGATTTAACTGAAGCTTTAGGCACTCAAGCTCAACACTACCACCACTACAGTGATTAATGATTTAAGCTACTTGAATGCCCGTTTCTATCAGCTATTTGATTATAATTTATAAACACAAAATATACATGAAAACTTATCTTTTGCTCGCCAAATACATCAGTGTATTTCACCAGCGAAATTCCTATGGTAAAATTGAATCACGACACTTTGTTTTCACCAATTTTACCACTGATTCTGCACTAGTAAAACACAACAACAACCGCTCGAGCCAACGAAAAATTTCCCATGTCAAATTATGTTGACGGCGAATGCTGAAGTAGTGCTAGTCGAAGCGAAGAGACTGAGAGGAGAGTCGACATTTATTTTCAATCTTCGAAGATTTCGTACCCTGGATACGATGTAAGGCGTGGTGCACAAATTACGTAATGCGTAAATTCGGATTTTGGACCCCTTCCTCCCTTACGTAACGCAATTCTAATCTCTGACACACAGTAAGAAACGAAACCTCGAACTATCTCCTCCCTCTTCTTGCGTTACGTTATTCGTGTATGACGCCTTACATGTGCACGATTATCCCCTTACAATTTTTTCGAACCAATTTATTTTCCAACAATACGGCACCAACACCGGCTCTGTTGTCTTTATCAAGGAGATTTTCGACCGAAGGCTGGTTCATCTCTGTAGTAATAAGTCTAAATAAATAAACAAATTGGATAAAAAAAGGGCATACATGGATCACTTTCAGGTGATATGAACCTAAAGAGAAATTATGCGGAATTATTAGATCGTTATGCAAAACACTAGCAAACGACACAGAGAACAAAACGCTCCTTTAATATTTTAAAGAAATAGCATCTTTTTCAATGAGATCCAGTTAGTTATAATTAATAGAGAAATAAAATGTTATTTCAATACGAATGTCACGCACAGTGTCACAACTAAATGAATCAATCAACCATACAAAGCATTGAAAAGTCGAACTTTATCTAAATGTATCCTCTCAGACACTAAGCAGTTCAAAGAATGCCATACTAAGCAGTTCAAACAATGCCATAGGTTAAATTCAAATTTGGTATCACAATATAAATATATGATATCTAGCGATAAGAATTAGTTTATACAGTGAGGTCAAAAATAATCGATTCACTACCATTGTTATTTTTCCATATTTGTGTACTATTTTCCATAGTGGGTGTTGTAATACTACTTTTTTTTTAAATGTTGCTATAATTGTAAATGAGGTTTATAACATATTCGTATTGAAATAAACCCCAGTCATTTTTGAAAATGATTGTTCTGTCATTAGTGTACTATTATTCTGTCACCCACCCTCAAAACACTAATTTATGCAAAAAATTTTGGAAATCAAGGACACTAAGAAATATTGGTTATGTAACTGTTTTTTTTTTTCTTGAATACGCTGTTCGCGGATATCGAAAAAGTCATATCACAGCTTCCAGTATAAGAGACTAGCACGCAAACAGGAAAAAGTGCTTGCAGTTGCAGTGTTTTTATAATTTTTGGCATTACTGTAAATGGGTTAAGATAAGTTACTGACGTTTTTGGAAATTCCCAGCCATTATTTGTTTTTGTTTTTTTTATTCGGGTACTTATCATTTTGATTATCTTAAGACTTTTATCAACGGAGTGACGGCGGACCTGCTCCCATTAATCACTCTTCTATATCGTATCGTTTGAGCTTACGATAAAAGATAATCCTCAGTCGAGTAAATATTTTGGTGATACAAGTCATTTCTTTATTGTCAGATTATCCAATTTTTCAATGGTTTTCAATGGTTTCATGTTTTCACGTCCTTCGGCAACATATCAAGGTAGCGAATTCAAAAATGGAAAAAAATTTACAACATCAAAAATCTCCATTTTCGAGCTCTTATTTCACAGTCACTTTCTGGTGGATTTTCGAAATTTTCGCATGTTGTTTACATATGCCCCTACCATTGCGAAGCCAGCTGTGCAAATCAGTCGCTCGAAATGCAGTGTACATGAGAGTGTACATAATATGGTTCTACATATCGATTGCTTCGTGAAATTTCAATACAATATGATGCATTGCAAAACGTTTAGGAAAAGTGTTTGTGTAACACTATCAGGTAGCAGTCATGCTGAAAATAACGTCAATGTCGAAGCAAATTATTTAAATCTTCAAATGCTAAAATCAATCGTCATAAATCATTGTTCGTGCATCAATCGAGAACGGAGAGTCCGATTTGAGCTGTTTATTATGCTATTAGTCAGCTGGCGTCGTGTTCTGTTAATTTAAAGCGAAAATGACAAAAGGTAAACTATACTATATACTTTTCATGACTTTTCCATGAAAAATGCATACACCATTCAACGACTAATCTCCACATTTATACTATCATCACTCGTTTGTACCACTGGCGGAGTGGACAAACAATACCCAACAATCAATCTTAACGGCCATCGAATTATTATAAAAGAGTTTAATAATGGAAATAATCGAAAATCAAATATCCTAACGTAATCCTACGTCAACTATGCCGTCGTGTCTCGGATACAACCCTGCTGTAACATTTTGTTCATTGAATCTTTTCATGTTCCATTCCGTCAACATTTAGTGTACGCTATTGTTAGATTGTGTAGCAAAAATTTCGTACGAATCGTTTATTGGATAAAAAATTAATATTATTTACAGACATAAAACATTCAGCAAACAAATGAAAAACTTTTACTGAAAAATAACTAAATTAAAATCAATTTCAGACCACAGAATTCTTCTACTGCAAATTATATGGCATTGAGCATAATCCAGTTGAAATGGGATGCCACACGGGCGTACACATCTGGAAATCCTACGCCACACGGAATTACCCACGATGCGATTCCGTGAACGGCACCACCGTGTACCAACGGACCACCTGAATCGCCCATGCATATTCCTTGACCATAAGGCGCCAGCGAACAAATGGTGTTATCATATACCATCACAGCATTACCACCTAGGCGAGCTCGACAATCCCCAAGACTTATAATATTTTTATACAAAAATTGGAGGTTGTCAGGCGAATGGAGATTTGCACCCAATTGTCCCCATCCCGAAGCGACTGCTGCGTATGCTGTATCAATGAATGCAGTTCCAAGAGGGATAGGTTGCGCCAAGTTATTGAAGGCGATCGTATAAACTGTTTGCAAAAGCGATACGTCATTTGCCATATAGTTACGGTTGAACAAATCATGATTCACGATACGAAAAACTTGATGCATGATACCACCACTGCTCAACAGGTGAGTTTCAACTACGACACGAGTATCGGCTACAGATCGTCCGAAAGTACAGTGAGCGGCCGACAGAACGTATCGACTGCTGATGATGGAACCACCACAAAAATGAACATTGAATGCTGACCGTAGTGACGCCTGGTAGGGGAACTGACCAGGCGCCGCGTTCGATCCTCCAACTATGCGTTCTTCGCCCTCGTTGGTACGGTTGGGGGGAAGTACTGGAACGAAATAGTCAGTAAAACATTCGGATGAACAACTACAATAGAGTTGAAACAATATTCTTACCATTGCCCAAAACTGCAAATGATCCGGCCACGACAAGTAGAAGACTCAAACGATGCATGTTTCCACTGACAGTTAATGAAGGTTACATGTCAAATCAATCATTTATATACAATGATTTCAATATGAAATTTTCAAAAAAAAAATTGAATGTCTAATGACGAAAGTAATATTTATCTAAATAATACTGCGCTATTTTCAGTATATGACGAAAGAACATTCCTGAGTTTTCAACTTTTTAACACAATCAAAACATTCCTAGAAATTAACAGCGATCTCAATTTTGATAGATTAAACACAAATCCTCGTTAGATAACACATAAATTCGCCACCACTCCTCCTGCGGCATATGGCGCAAATTCTGCAAGGTTATGTTTGACGTTACTCTTATTCACGTTGTTGAAAGCACAAGCTGCTTTCCTCTTCGTTTGTTACAAATACTCATAATAAGCTCTCACCAGCAAATTCCCCACGAGTGATCTCATCTAGAGTTCCATTGCATCGAAAAACAATTCCGACATTGTATAACGATTGTAGTAATTCAGCACAACCTCAAAACAACTGTTTGTTCCCCATGTTCCCCGGCTGATCATTGTCCTCGTGTCAGTGTGCAAACGGTCTCTAAACTGTGCCGTACATGATGGCCATCCGACCGTTTTGGGGCCACAGCCATAAACATATAAAAAGCACAGAAATAACCGCAACGAAATTTGTAACAAGACAATCGGACTAAACTCAAGCGAAGAAAGACTAGGACTAGAGATTTCCAACTCTTAGCATTGAATTGCTATTTTCACAACTCTCTCTGCTGAAAAGCTTCGATGGTGCGATCGTTCTAAGGTGGCAATGCAAACTAACAGAAGTACCTTAACGTTATAAAGGTACACATGAAAAGTGACCTAATGCTTATCATTTAGTTTATTTTGAATTCAGCTGTATATCAGCTCATGTTTTCTAGAACGGTATGATAGTTATATTATTTTAGTGGCTTGAAGGTTTTTACCAGAGCCCACCATTTTTAATAAGATTTTTCATAATGTTTTGGACACCTGTTCAATTGATGCATCTACTCACTCCAGTGTCCAGTTGTTTTTGAATTGTTTGGGATATACGACTTCTTCGTTCATCTTTCGAAATTCCCTATCTTCAGAGACCAAAATTGCCAAATTGCATTCTATTAAGAAATGATTGAGATATGAGCGTTCGGAATCTTTTATTATTATTCAGCAATTCCAAATAAAATCGACAAATGACAAAACATGAGTATTTTTGAATGAAAGTTTGTATTCCGTTTGGGTTGGAGGAAATATGAGTTTTCCACAGCAATTGGGAATTTTTTGACTCAATTGTAGCGTTTGAAAATGGCGTATCGATTTTAGTAAGAGAAATCTTTGATAATTTACTATGAGTTGTATCGAAACAGTGTTATAGAGTTATAGAGTATTGAAGTTAAAATCTGAAAAAAATTTACACTGAAAAAAAATTACTCTTTTTTTCATTTACAAAAAACTTTAATTTGTAATATCTGTAATATATCTTTTTTGTTTTTTTTTAAGTTTTTTCATATGTGAAACAAGTCATGTAGAAAATTTAAAAAATAGTCCATGATGGTTAAACTATTTTTGACAAACTTTGTAAAACATCGATTTTTTGTATGTTAACAATCATTTTTAACCACAAATTATGGATCCAGATGTGATTTCAAATAAAAAAGTTATCTATATAAATAAAAATGTAAGGCAAAATCTGTTGGTAAGCGGAAAACCCGAAGAAGGGATGGTCCGATTTTAGCATTCTTCATTTTGTTGTATTCGTCCCTTCCCCGTAGATCAATATAGTGGAGAGAAAATCGGAAAATGTTCGAAAAATCCTAAAAGGAAGGTCGGAAAATTCGGAAAATTGAATTCCCACATGTTCGAAAATTACATCATAATAAGCGTTGTTAGTCCATTCGATATTTGCGCTATCGAAATTGATCTTTGTTCGTAAGTGGAAATGGATTATCAGGCGAAATAACGCAATTTCATATCTTATATCTATCTATATAAATATAAATGTAAAGCAAAATCTGTTGATAAGCGGAAAACCCGAGGAAGGGATGGTCCGATTTTAGCCTTCTTTATTTTGTGGTATTCGTCTCTTCCCGTAGATCAATATAGTGGAGATAAAAATCGGAAAATTTTCTAAAAACTCTGAAAGAAGGTCGGTTGTTGTCCATTCGATGTTTGCGCTATCGAAATTGATCTTTGTTCGTAAGTGGAAATGTATTTTCAGGCAAAATAACGCATTTCCATATCTTATATCTATATATATATAAATGGATTTCCGTCTGTCTGTCTGTCTGATTCCTATGGACTCGGAAAGTGACAAGTGATTTCAGTCCATTTGATGTTTGCGCTAGCGAAAATGAAATAAAACACAATTTTCTGCATAACTCGAAAACTTATCAATCAAATGGTGCCAAATTTGAGATGTGAAGGTTTTTGAATATGGGATATGTTTATAGGGGGGGAAGGGGAAGGGGGTCCCTTGAAAATAATACACATAATACACATAATACACCAAACACGACAATTATTTTTTTTTAATGTGATAAAACGCACTCCTATATCTTCTTCTATCTATGTAAACAAAAATAGATCACCGAATGTGTTGATAAGAGCAAAACTTGAGAAAGAAATTGTCCGATTTAGGTCTGTCTTTATTATATCATATTTTTGTATCAAATATTTCTTCCATGTAACGGTGAAACATGTTATTTGCAAGTGGTTGAAAAATCTTGAACGTGGATTGTGTCTGAAAATAATCTTATATTATATATAACGCCATCCCTGTTATAGTGCTTTTTTGCAAAGTTCTCGATCAAAAATATTTTGTTATTGTTATTTTAGAATCTTAGAACGATTACCTATCATTTGGTTCCGGTTGAGCAATTGAATTAAAGGGCTAAAATCGAAACAAATGTAATTAGTAGTGTGTTGCTTCGCCTTTCTTCACAATAACCTCTTGCAGCCTCCTTGGTATAGACTGAATGAGGTATTTTACCGTGTTCGGAGTAATTTTAGCCCACTCGTTGATGATCGTTTTTTTCAGCTGTCCAGCAGTTTCAAATTTCTTACCCTGTGCAAATACATTTGCTGACGAAATTCCCCAAGCATTCTCAATGGGATTTAAGTCCGGACTACACGGTGGCCAATCAAGAACAGGAATGTTATGGGCCGTTAGAAAGTTTTTGGTGTTACTTGCTGCATGACATAAAGCGTTATCTTGCTGAAAAATAGCATTTTCGTCCATAACGTCTTCCATAAAAGGAATCAAAACCTCCTCCAGAAGTTCGCAGTACTTCTCGGAATTCATTCTTGTTGATACGAAGCAGATTGGAGTTTTCCCATCGTCACTGATCCTGCCCAAACCATTACGGTTCCTCCTCCGAAATTGCGAGATTCTCTTGTTGGTTTTTTCTTCCGTTTATCTTGCCAACAGTCAGCAGAACCGTCAGGACCGTCCAAATTAAACTTTTTCTCATCGCTGAAAACCACTCTAGACCACTCTTCATCCCAGAATTGGAATTTCTCGACGAAATTCAGTCGTGCCTTCTTATGCCGAGGAAGCCGAGGAATGCCGAGTTCTGTACGAAAGATTCGCATCGGAGTTTAGAACTTGACGGATACGACGACTGGTTACTGGAATATTCATTTCAGCTTTTATTTTTGCTGATGAAAGTTTAGACTCAACAGCGAGGCGCTTGATATGTCGTTTGTCCCTATCTGTTAAGCGAGGACGTCGACGGAGAACAGAAGGGTGAGTTTAATCTGTGAATGAGTATTGTTGAACGAATTTCTATGCGATTTTGTCCATACCTGACTACAAACGGTCCCGTTGTTAACAGTAGAGATCTGAATTTAATGTTTAGTTATGAGATAGCAACTCATAATAAACGATTCCTTCCAAGTCCCACCAAATACACAGTTAAACCTTCCTGGCCGTTAGTCTTGGTTTGGACACCGTTTGAGCTGCTTCACCACGCCTCGATCTTGTTCACACAATATTATCATATGTGAACCATTGCTCATCCCCAGACACTATTCGTTTAAGAAATGGGTCGATTTCATTTCGTTTGGCTCAGGCTTTGCAGATGAGAATTCGATCCATCATGTTTTCTGGTGATAATTGATTGGCACCCAAACATCGAACTTCTTTTTGAATCCAATTTTTCCGAAAATGGTTTAAAACTGTTCTATGTTCGATCTTGAGATACTGGGAGATGTTGCGATTGCTAACATGCCGCTCAACTTCGATTATTTCTGGAATTCTATCGACAATCAACATAATGAATTTCTTTTTTCCCAACCTAATATTACATGAAAAAAATTCGATTGTTTTCAAAAATGCGTGTATTTCAATAAAATAAAAAGATCGATTCCATATTTAGGCCTCAAAGGTTCCCACACTGTAGATTATCTAGCATTGTTCATAATCCAGTTTACATGGGACGATACACGGGCGTATACATCTGGAAAACCTCGACCACAAGGAATTACCCACGATGCGATTCCGTGGACGGCCCCATTGAATGTCAACGGACCACCGGAATCTCCCATGCATATACCTTGACCAGCAGGTGCCAGTGAACAAATGGTGTTGGTGTGTACAAACGCGGCATTGCCACCATGGCGACTGCGGCAATCCGCGAGGCTGATAATATTTTTGCGCAAAAATTGAAGGTTGTTTGGTATACCGGTATTCGCTCCAAGTTGTCCCCATCCGGAAATTACTGCTCCAGATGCTGTGTTAATGTTTGCATTTCCAAGGGGGATAGAACGCACCAAATTATTGAAGGCGATCGTAGAAGCTGTTTGCACAACACAGATGTCATTCGTCAGAGAGTTACCGTTGTACTGTGCATGATTTACGATACGAGAGACTTGATGCATGATACCACCACTGTTCAACAGATGAGTTCCAACTACGACGCGAGTGTTGGCCAGAGTACGTCCGACAGTACAATGGGCAGCCGACAGAACCCATCGATTGCTGATGATGGAACCACCACAGAAATGGGAATTGGCTGCTGAACGTAATGACACCTGGTACGGGAATTGACCGGACGCCGCGTTCGAACCTCCAACTATGCGTTGCTCGCCCTCGATGAACTCTAGCGGTAGCACTATAACGGAATAGTCAGTATAAGGTTTCAGACCCACAGCTACAATATTTTTGAATCAATTCTCTTACCATTGCCCAGGACTGCAACTGCTCCGGCCACAACAAGTAGGAGACTCAAACGATACATGTTTCGACTGACAACTAACGTACCCTCCATTTCAAAGCAACCATTTATATATGGTAGTTTTCGGAAAATTTTATATTCTTCATAAATAAGTGAAAAACAACATACCAACGCTATCTCCTATGTCAGAGTATATATTTAATCATTATTTAACTACGCCTTTTTAAGGACGTGACATCTTTGATATTTTATAAGTTCACGTATCATGTACGACATTCTTAAGCCTTTTCAACTTTATCACAATCAAAACATACCCCCAGATATTAACGGCGATCTCGATTTCGATAGATTAAAAACACAAATCCGTGGTAGATAACATATAAAACCGCCCCCATTTCCTCTGCGGCGTGATATCGCGAATTCTGCAAGGCTATGTTTGGCATCACTCTTATTCACGTTGTTGACAGAACAAGCTGCCTTTCTCAGTTCCGTTGAATTTCGCATCCGAAAGTGGTCAATTTTTATTCAAAAAATTTGTGTTTGAAAATTCAGTTTCAAACAACGTCGTTAGAATAAGTGTGATAACCTTACGGAAGACATCTTCTTCTGACACGTTAGAATCAACTGAACGACTCAACTTGATTACCATATTTAGATGATCTACTCTACCAATTGGATGTTCCGCGCGCGAATTACAGTGAAGAAGTGAACTTGAATTTGCACAACGATAGTTCTGAATCTAGGGTTGGCGATCTTTAGGAAAAGATCGATCTTAATGGATCGATTTTAAACGGCGTAAAGATCGATTCACTGATTAAATCGGTACCAAAGAATCGATATTTGCTGAATCGATCTTCTGAAAATCGAATGTCTTTTTTCCAATTTACTTGTTGTATAAAAGTGTTATCTTTTGTTTAAACATGGAATAAACATTTCACATTTCTTTTCAATCATCAATGGCATTCCATTTTGATTCTCAGTATGAAGGTCACAAAAAACCATGAAAGCCCAGAAAAATGTATCTTCCAGGGCATTCATCTTGAACCGTTATGGAGTTATTTAATTAAATAAATTAATTGAGAATGACGATTTTCATGCCAACTCGACTGGCCGTTGGCAGCACTCAGCATCTCAGATAGTAGTGAAACGTTGTGGGTGTAAAGACATGGGTCATTTAAGCAACTTTGCATACTTGAAATATTCGAAAAATAATTAGAATACTTTTTGGAAAAAGCAAATTTTTTTTTCTTAATTTTTTTACAAAAATTTATAACATAAAAACTATGATACCTACAAAATTCTTGTCAAAAGATGAAATGTAGGAAAGTGTTTATATATTCACAAAAAAATACCAAAAATTTTTTGAAAACAAACTTCGCTGAAAAAAAAGTTATTTAAAAAATTGAAATTCGTTTTTCTCAAAAACGTATTGTTATAAAATTCCCAAAAATTGTTTTTGAATAGCCCTTAAAATTTCCAACAAGTTGTCCATACATCGGAAGATGAGCACTTTTACAGGGAAAAAGTTTTAAATACAACTAATCCTAATTTTGTTTAAAGTGAAGATAGCGATAAAGTGTACTCGACAAAATTTTAGATCTTATTAAAATAAGAACTTTTGTCAAAGATGTCAACTTTGTATCTGTTATAGTTTTTGGAATATAAGTCATTTTTGCATGCAAACTTCTGAAAAAAATAATGTTTTTCTCGTAACATTTTTGTGTGCAAATTCTCACGTTTGACATGTTCTTGGCATGTTTCTGAATAGAGAAAAGTTAGCAGAATTGCGATTATTTATACATAAAAATGTTACGAATTAAACATTGATAGTATTTTTTCAAAGAAATAAATGAAAAAGTTGTTGTCCGATAAACTTTTTCCATGTAAATGTGCTTAGCTTCCGATGTATGGGTGACTTGTTGTAAACTCAAAGGGCTATTTATATAAAAAAAAATTCAGATTTTTAAAAACACATGTTTTCGAGAAAAAATAATTTTAATTTTCAAAATATTTTATTTTTAATAAAAAAAATTTCCAAAACTTTTTGTGAATGAGGATTTTTCGAAAAAAAATTGAAAAAACTCAAGATTTAAAAAAAAACCCACAAAAAAATCTTTCAAACCTACAACATTTTAGTCAAAGAATGGAATGTAGGAAATTATTTTGGTTTTCATTAAAAATTATCAAAAAAATTTTTGGAAAAAAATTTCATTGAAAAAAAATATTTTGAAAATCAAAACTCATTTTTCTCGAAAACATATGCTTTCAAAATTCGAAAAGAAATAGATATAAATAGCCCTTGAAATTTCCAAAAAGTTTTCCATACATCGGACGATGAGCACATTTACATGGAAAAAGTTTTTCGAACAACAACTTTTTCATGTTTTTCTTTGAAGAAATGCTATTAATGTTCAATTCGTAACATTTTTTTGTATAAATTATCGCATTTTAAATGCTCTGCTAACTTTTCTCCATTTAGAAACATGTCAAGAACATTTCAAACGTGAGAATTTACACACAAAAATGTTATGAGCAAAACAATATTTATTTTCAGGAGTCTTCATACAAAAATGACAAATATTCCAAAAACTATAAAAGATAGAAAGGTGACGTCTTCGATAAAAATTTACATTTTAAGAAAATCTAAAACATTGTCCAATAAACTATATCGCTATCTTGACTTTAAACAAAATTATGATAAGTTGTATTTTTGTAAAAACATGAAAACATGTAAAAACATGAAAAAGTTGTTGTTCGAAAAACTTTTTCCCTGTAAAAGTGCCCATCTTCCGATGTATGGACAACTTGTTGGAAATTATAAGGGTTATACATATATACATGTTTGGGAATTTAAAAAAAATACGTTTTTGAGTAAAAATGAATTTTAATTTTTAAAATAACTTTTTTGTCAGCGAAATTTTTATCCAAAATTTTTTTGGTGATTTTTTGTGAAATTTAAACAATTTCCTACAATTCATCCTTTGACAAGAATTTTTTAGGTTTCATAGTTTTCAAGTTACAAATTTTTGTAAAAAATTAAGAAAAAAGATAGGCTTTTTCCAAATAGTAGTCTAATTTTTTTTCGAATATTTCGAGTATGCAAAGTTGCTTAAATAACCCATGTCTTTACACCCACAACGTTTCACTACTATCTGAAATGATGCTGCCAACTCCTAAGACGAGTTGGCATGAAATTCATCGAATAATTATTGTTTGAAATTCACTAAATGATCTGTATCCAGAACTCCGCTGACGATAATCCCGTTGAATCTAACCGTGTGATACGTCTGGCAGTTGGTCGAAATCTTGATTGTAGTCCAGTTCTGGAAAAGAACGCTTTTGCTGGACCTGTTGTCACCATCCCATCTCATCCACAATTTTCTCTGTCAGCCTAGTGAATGTGATGATGTAAATAACTTCGGACCACTTGTTTTGTAATAACCAAACTTACAAAACTGCTTCTTCTGTAGACTCAGACTAATTTGACAATCTTGAATAGGATCCAAAGTTTATGAAATTTGTCAAGTGGTTTTTGGTGAGATTGAAATCAATGTCCACCGAAAAACAAATTTACAAAATTAAATTTTTTTTTCTACGATTAAAAAAATCGGAAAGATCGAAACGAAAAGATCGATTTTCGCGATTCTTTAGAAAAAAAAAAGGATCAATCCGAAAGATTAGAGATCGAAGAGGCAAAGATCGATCTTCTAAATATCGATCCAAGAACGCCCAATCCTATTCATTATCACTAATTTGACACTGGGAACTCTAAGATCGAAAAAAAATCGAAGCAAAAAGGTCGATCTTCACAATTTTTCTGGATACAATGGATCGATTAAAAAAATGGAAAAGATCGATCTTCTGACAATCGATCCAAGATCGCCAAATCATATCTGAATCCACTCGTTACATACTTCGAATCCATTACAGATCCCTTGCTAATTATTATGTACATTCATGCACACTACATAATTCGATCCTTTCGAGGTAGCTTTCGATCGGTTTGCCCATAATTTTATGTTGTTTTTTTTTCTCCGTAAATAGGATTATTTGCATGACCCCGCGGAACAATCTTCAGATCAAAAGATCGGGTGAGGCCAAATTTTATCAAGATTATTAGAAAATAGTAATAAATTAAGATGTAATTGTAACGGTTTTACAACAACGGTACTTCATGTGCACTCGTGGATTTGCAGTATACAGTCGACTCATATTAATCGTATGGTCCACAATTAAAGTTGAAAAGAGTAAAATTCCCCAAATATAGTTTTATTCAAAAATAATATCCTATCCCATCCTATCCATTATTTGTTTTTTCCTCATACGGCATTCAAGCAAGTATTTATTGATACAACTCGTATATAGAAAGTTTTCGGAATTTACCACTCAAAAACACGAAAATACTACATGGGCTGAAAGCACCGGAATTTTTAATGAAAACAATCGTTTTTTTGGGCAAAGCTTTATTTAAATCCAAAATAGCCGCCACCACAAAATGGGGGATTACATGTTTTCTCAAAAACCCCATAAATATGCGTATCAAATGCAAAGACTTGACTAGTAGAACACAGTTATTCATGAAGAATGCAAATCCAAAATGGCCGCCACAACAAAATGGCGACATATATTTTTTTCGAAACCCCCATCAATATGGATATCAAATGAAGTGGCTTGATCACAGCTATTTATGGAAAATTGAAATCCAAGATGGCCGCAGTAACAGAATGGACAATTACTTTTTTAAACGGTTTGATTCAACTTGACCTGTTTGTATGTCTGTAGAGTTGTTCCACATTAATAAAAAATTGACCCCGTTCCTTTTGACTTATTGATCTGAAATTTGGAGCACATTTTTATCTCCTGAAATATCCAATTTGGCCGCCGCTATAAATGGTTGATTTCATATTAGTTTTAAAAAAATGTTAATTAGGATACGTGTATCAAATAAATGGACTTGACTTGGAGAATAAACTACATTATGAACAACATATATTCAGAAAGGTCACCGATACAAAATGGTAGACTATGTATTTTTTTGTGATCTCATCATTATCGGTATCAAGTGAAATGATTTGACTAATAGAATACAGTACATCTAAAGACTTGGCTCCCGTGGACGAGTGGTTAGCGTCTTACCTAACATGTCGGGGGTTCGGGTTCGATTCCCGTTCTGATCGGGGTAATATTTCAAAGAAATTTCCTCCGACTTGCACTGTGGTCACGCGTATTCTAGAACTTGCCACTCAGAATGCATTCAAGGCGTGTTATTTGGCATAGAAATCTCAACTAAGTACTAATTAACCTTTTGCGGTCGTAAAAAAGTTGGGCATGGGTGTCGTACTGATCGGAATTATTTTTCCTTGAAAAAACAGTGATACATGCAAGATTACGAAAAATAAACATTTTTTAAATTTTGTTTTGTAAACTATACATATGTATTAACTTAACAATGTATTTTAATCTTATGTTTTTATATAAAAATTATATTTTATAATTCGTCTTCGAGTGAAATCTTTCGAAACAGTCTCCAAGAGTGAATCATATGAGGATAATCAATACATAATTTTATTTTTATTATCCGTTGAATGTGAGACACTTTTGCCATTGATACAATAAATTTGTAATCAATGCTGCAATGTGTATCCGAAAAGATCAGCACTTTTCACTTTTACCAAACAAAGATTTTTTTACATGAGATTATTCAGATGACATAAGACACTTATGCAAACAATTATTCTGCTCTTTAAAAACAACTACTTCAATATAATTTAAACCGGAAGTTACTCAAATAATGATTTCTGCGTATCCGAAATGATCAGAACTTTCCACTTTAGATGAAGAAAGATTTTGTCGCTTGAGACACTAATGAGATTATTTAAATAACATGAGACATTTATGCAAACAGTAGTTCTGATATTTATGAACAATCTTTCCCATCAAACCAAAGTGTTACAATGGCCAAATTCTGCTGTTATGAGAACCTGCTGCATAGAGAACCTATGGAGAATCCCACATTCCTATGCATTCAACGCATTGTGCGTTGTCTTGTGTGGGTGACTACTTTGTTTGATACTAAAACAGTTATCTATTACTCATAGGTTCACTAGACATTAAGTTTCGTTTAGTAAATGCATAAACTGATACTTGGTTGAGTAAAATATAAGATTAACATGGTTTCTTGCTGTGATGGCTGAGAGCAGACAAACGACCAGAACGGCAAAAAAAGGTATGGTGGCTGAGAGCAGACAAGCGACCACAAAGAGTTAAAATGACGCAAGTAATACTACGTTGAGACAGCGAAGTTCCTCTAGGAACGTTAGTGCTATTTAAGAAGAAGAAGAACATTGTGATAATTTGATAAAAACGTAATGTGATAAAACATAATAATAATACAGATAACGTACTAAAAGCTAAAAAATAATTAGGCAAGTAGCAGCTAGTAGTTATCACAACCCTTCCTTTAATCTAGGGCATTGATGAGACTAAAATAAAATCGTGGGGCATATGATAAAACTATTAAATATGGATAATGGAAATCCAACGTGCGGATGAAGGGGTTTTTGGGCCGGGAAAGGTACTTGTGTTATTTAGAGGTCCCTCCCCTCTTTCTAATGGAGGGCAGCCATACAAATGAAGCATACATTTCTGCATAACACGAGAACTAATGGAGCAAATGGAACCAAATTTGGCATGTTAAGGTTTTAGGGTGCAATAAATGTTTCTATGGGGTTAGACACCCCTTCCCTCCACTCCCCTCCACGGGGGGCTGGATAAACGTCGATAAACGAGGGCAATGAATGTTTCTCTGTGGTGGTTTGACACTACTCCTCCACCAAACGTTGTTGGTCGGCCATTAGAAGATCAACCAATGAACCGTTCTGCGATTGAACCCATGAACGTGCGCTTAGTAAGAAAACGTGAATGTCTGAAGGTATTGATAATTTTTGGGCGGGATGAAGTTTGCCGGGACAGCCTATGTAAAAGTCATGATTCAGCAAGGGAATAGTGTTTCGGAGTACTTTACTACGCAAATTCTGTTACTCGTAAAATAGAATGCATATCCCTAATAGGGTTTTTTATACAGTGATAGACATTCGTTCAGCCGCACTTGAAAAAAAAAACTTGAAAGACTTACAAAACAACTAGGAATGTTCTTTTTATCAAGATACTTATTTGCTGTAGTGATAGTATATTTAAGTCACTTTTATTGAAAGGACGTGCGTCACAATCACACACACAAGGCGGAATCGATGGATATTAACATTCAAGCGTCGTTTTTTCCCGAGACATACGTTTAGCCGCAGGGCATAAAAATCGAGTTTTCGCATAATGACCAAGCCTTTATCTGTGTTTTTTGAAAAAAATACTTGGGAATTCTCAATTTACAAGATAAATATTAAATGTGCAACGTAAGAAGTTGGTCAGATTAGTGATTTACGTAGAATTTAAGGGAATGGCGAAAGGTATTCTATTGACGGAAGAGGGCCGGAAAATAAAAAAGATATTCAGTGAACAAAAGTTTTCTAATCGCTCGATCGTAACAAAAATTGG
This sequence comes from Toxorhynchites rutilus septentrionalis, assembly GCF_029784135.1. NCBI lineage: Eukaryota > Metazoa > Arthropoda > Insecta > Diptera > Culicidae > Toxorhynchites > Toxorhynchites rutilus. Next base: position 48,480,382 of record NC_073745.1, read on the forward strand.
TCTATCTGAGAAAGTGGTACGGAGTTTCTTTAAAAGATGCCAGAAATATGGGATATAACGACCAACAAATAAGAACAACCAGGAAACGATGTCCTGCTCATACATTAAGGCAGAATCGGTTGTTCCAGTAACGAAGAGGCATATTGCGCGCATCTTGAATGAGTCACCAAACATCATGTGGAAGAAACTTCAAGGGAAGCCGAAACTGACCACCACCCATAAGCAGAACCATCTCATTTTCGCCCGGCAATACATGGAATGGAAACTAGAATGGAGAAATTTTGTATTTTCCGGCGAAAAAAGTTCAATTTGAATGGTCCGGACTGTTACAGTTGCTATTGGTACAATTGAAGTCAACGGCATGTCGTGAGATCGAAGCGAAACTTCGGGGGCGGAAGTTTGACAGTGTGGGGAGCCATTCCCTATCGCAAAAAGCTTCTCATTTGTTTCTTTTTCACCCAAATGAACACCGAAAAGAATCTTCAATTACTGGAGGACGTTTTGATTGGCCATATTGAGAATAACGCTACCGAAGATGTCGTTTTTTCAGCAGGATTATGCATAAATCCACGTTTCCAAGCATTCGAAGGCATGGTTTGCCGAGAAGGACATTCCGCTTCTTGAATGACCTGCTGGCAGTCGATTGCAATCGCATAGAGAACCTATGGAGAATCTTGGCCGAGATGGTCTATGTAAACGGATGACAATTTGACAACATTTCCAGTCTCAAGGCAGTAATTCAGGAATGTTGGGCTATAATCAACACTTTAAAAGCTGTCTGACTCGATGCCAAATCGAGTTTTCAAAGTGATCCGAAATGGAGGTGGACATACTAAATATTAGCTACCGATTGGACTCGAAATTTGCCGCACAAATTTTCTTTTATTGAAATTTTAGGATGCGGCTAAACGAATGTCCACCCTGATTCCACATATTTGAATTACTCAGAAAACAAAAAGTGAATTTATACTATTTTTTAGAATGAATTCGATGAAAATAAACAATAATCGTCTTTTATGAGCAAAACTGTACAAAGAATAGTGGAAATGAAGGAAAAATAAGGTGCGGTTAAACGAATGTCTACCACTGTATATTGCAGCTAAAGATTTCGTATAAGTTTTCGAAATAATAGAAATTTTGATTAACATTTAATTTGATTAACATTTTTTGAGTATTTCGCGTTCCTGGAAGAATAAATCTACTATCGGAAGAATAAAAATCTACTATCGATGGATTTGCTCTATTGCTCTCAGTCAACAGAAACACTTAGATAGATGTAATACTAGATGCTTAGGATGGGCGGAAAGTTTCCAAACAACAGAAAAATGCAGAACGAATTTTTTTTTTCTCGTTCAAATTGAATAGGATTTTTAAACGGAATTTGACATAAATGTGAATATGGGTTATGTTCGTATGTTTATCTGCAGGGTTGTCCCACATAAACATAAATTCAACCTTCTGCCTGTTCACCGTTTGATCTGAAATTTGAAGCACTCCTTTATCTCTGCTGTCGTTATAAAACTGCGTATTCTATAATCTTGAAAATCCAAGATGGCGGCCGCAACAAAATGGCGGACTACATATTTTATTAAAACTCCATCAATAGGGGTATCAAATGAAAAGGCTTGACTAGTAGAACACAGTTATTTATGAAAAATGTAATTCTAAAATGACCGCCATCACAAAATGGGACATTTTTTTCATTTAATCAATATGGTTACGAAATGGCTTGAATAGTACAACATACTTATTTGTGAAAAATCACATTCAACATATCGTCCAGGTCTTCACTTGCGTATAGTTCCTCAATATCCAAATCGGAACTTCGCCATGTATTCCGCCATTTTGGATTTGCATTTTTCATGTGTTCAATCCTTTTCATTTGATACCCATATTGATGGGGCTTTGAGAAAATATGTAATCCGCCATTTTGTAGCGGTCGCCATCTTGAATTTTCAAGATCATGAAATACGCAGTTTTATAATGACTGCGAGATAAAGGTGTGTTCCAAATTTCAGATCAACCGGTCAACAGGAAAGGGTTCAAATTTCAAATAATGTGGTACCGCGCCATAGACAATGACATACAAACATACAAAAATGTCACAGCTAAATAAAACCGTTTAAAAATTCCAGCATTCTATTAAATCGAGCACTATTAGCCACTCATTCACCCGGCGCGGTGCTTCCACCGCTTCCACCGCACATCCCATTGAAACTCCTGTCTCTCAAGAGTGGTATCGCACCGGATACATCCCCGGCAAATGCAGCGATATCTCTTTTGCTAACAATCAATTTCAAGATATCGTCCATCCTGCTTGGCGTTCGATGATAGAATGTGGCCAAGCCTCACCATCGCTCACATTATATAGCCATATAGTTAATGTTGTAGCGACCGCCTATATTTATTTATAATGTCTTTTTTGTCTCCCTCCTTCACCTTGTCCATACGATTCGCTCGTACCCGTGGTTGCTTGTAATTAATAACTGTTTGCTGCGGGAGCGCAGACAAAATGTATGGGAAAGTAGGGGTTTCTTTCTTCCAATTTTTCATCAATTTGAACTTTATATGAGCTGAAAAACCGTAGTGTGTAGCATATAAACAATTGCTGAGGATATTTCCTATCAATGTGTGTATTTGGAACCAAAATCCATTCATTAATTGAGGAGGTATTAGCGTTCAAAAACTGAACACTTTTTCACACCTAAATATTGAAAGGTTAGACGTAGACCTACGTCAAAAAACACGTGTGTCTAAAAAAACATAATAAACATATTGTTTTTTGGTATAAACAGGAGCTTCTCCGCGTTGCGCAATTATTATTCTCATTCTCAGAAAAAAAAACTTGAAACAACTCTTCTTTTAGATTTTTAACTACCAAGCGCAAAGAACGACGAAAACCAATTATGTGAAAAATCTGAGTTGCCAAATGTGATATAGTTTATGACGATTATTTTCCCACAAATGTGACACATGTACTCAGTATGATATATTCACAGATTCTTCGCAATCGATTGAACAGAATATTCCACATTCTCCAATAAAATTGTAATTATTCTCCGCGATCGAATATAGTACATAAAGCAAGTACGTTCGGTTAAATTGCATTTTTATTATCATTTCCAACACTGTATAATTGACTAAAAACTTATCTTTACAAGTTTTCTAATCAGAAGTCAGTTGATTTGATTCGGATTCAACAGAAAAGTAGTCCTGAATCGAACCCGAATTCATTATTATCGTGGCCCGCTTATTTCTCTAGCGCACCGACAGTTGAATTTGGGCCCCGCAAGAAACTCGACCGAATCGCTATGGGCGACGAAGGTGTTAACGAAACACTATCTATCTTATTTTCTACTGACTGAACTCCACAGGCGGAGTTTACCTTTTTTATTACCTGCTATCTCTTTATTTATCTCTCTACCGCTACCTATCTTATGTTTTATGGAGTTTTCCATTTGTATGGAAAATTCTGTCATTGTTATTTCATGATTTTTTATTGAATCTCTAGAGTCTGGTTAGAAAGATGAACTTTTAAATTATTTATAGAGGGGCGCTACATAGAAACCTGTTCCGTAGGGTTTGAAGTTTATGTGGATATGGGTTGAATAAACACTCTCAGGACGTAAAAATTATAAACGAAAATTATCTTTTCCATTTAAAATATCTTTTCACTATAATTAAGTAACACGTTTTTCTCTTGTGGGAAAAATTGATAATTGTGTGCGATGATGATCTTACATTACATTGGTGTTTTTTTTTCATTATTTCATCCATACAAAACATAAAAGCCATCTCGTCCTAGGGGAGACGATCTGGCATAGTGGTTAACATCCGTACTTTTCACGCTAAAGGTCACGAGTTCAATTCTCACTCCCAACATTCTTCCAACAGAACAAACCCGTTGATCCAAGTGATGAACCAGCCAAAGGCTGAAAATCACTATGATATAGCAAAAAAAAATCTCATCCTGGTCCACAAAGAGGGGTTGTCATCATATCTTATTCCACTTTGGCATTCTCTCTCGTGATATATGCCATCCTACGATTAATCACCATCATTCTGCCATCATCACTCAATTATAACACTGGTGGAGTGAACAAACAATACCCAACAATCAAACAAAACGGCCCTTTTCAGGGCCACTAAATCATTATCAAAGAGTTCAACGATATAATTTTTCAAACATATCCAAAATCAGCATGCAACAGATAGCCTACCGGAATCCTACGTCAACTATGCGGTCGTGTCTCGTACACAACCCTCCTGCGCCTTTTTCTGTCGATCGAATAATCTCCTACTTCAACCCATTGAGCTCAGAAAACATCGCATTTCATATCTAATCTATTCGCTCATTCTGAGAAAACTTTTATACCGACGGGCATGTGCTCACCATCGGCATATGAGCTTTTTACTTCGCTTCAATTTAGTAGCTTTTCATCTACATACTCATTCCTACAGGCGCATGTTATTTAGATACGAGTAGATGTGGCTCTCACAGCTGTTTTTCCTAATTGTGAGTGTAAGCGGTGCGCGTTGTCTCTGTTCGCGCACGACCGGTTAAAATCCTGCGCGAGTAGTTTGTGTTTTAGTATTGCTGCGCGGCCAGCTTAATGGACGGATGGAATCACATTCTTACCGTTAATTTAAAGGCCGGAAGCGGCTCTTACTACAGGCGGAATACCAGCTCCCATTACCACACGAAGGCCCATTTCAAGTACAGCTTCATTCATTATTCACCTTTCCATTCAGTGAGTGACCAGGAAGTTTTTGACGAAACTTCGGAACCTGTATAAAATTTGTAATGTAGGATATTTAGCTATAACATGAAACAGAAAATGGCAAACGAAAATTTGAGCAAAAATATACGGAAAATCAAAGCAACTGTCTGCGAAACATGCAATGATGTTTTGTGTACTGGCTAAACTTAGCCGCCGCGTCACATCTGACATTCAATATGATAAGCCGCCTAAAAAAGAGAAAGAAGGGAAGGCGCTCACAGTTCCGTTCATCCAAGACACTTGTACACACCAATGAAGAAAAAAGCTCAGGTTCATACTAAAGATACGCAAACCCATCGTACATAGACATTAGACATTTATCCAGGTATGTTGTTAAGACCATTCCTTTAGTATTGCTGGATAAGCAGCATCATTGTTTGAGTTTATCGACTTTCAAAAGAAGAGAAAAACGTTCTGCATGGTGGGGTACGAATTCGAATTTTGAATTATTGTATCCATCTACAAGGCAGTAGCGTAGTGTGCGGGCATGCAATGATGTTTTGTGTACTGGCTAAGGGGCATTTGCCGGGGGCGCATTTTTTCCTACAATTATATTTCCCAATTATTATATGCCATCATGAGTAGTTGCTTCTGTCCGTTCATTAATAAAACCAATAACCTCTCTGATTTTCGCAAAACTGAAACACCCAACACCACATTACATCAATACCCTTTTGATTATTCGCTACGCATACCTGGGCGCCTCTCCATGCAATGCAAAACAGATTCATGGTGCCAATACAGAGGGGCGGAGGGGCGCCGAAATAGGCCGTGAATAGTCGTGCGATGTTTTACAGTTAAAGCCTGTTTCAGTTAGAATATGGTCGCATAAAGTAGGATATTTCTCAGCATAGAAATAACGTACAAAAAAGGAAAGGGTGTTATTTTGTAGGTTTATCAACTTTAAGTTTTTTTTTTTTTAATTCGTTTATTTTTACAGGCTCAGTTACTTAAGTTTAAAGGAGCCGAATTCTTAAATATAATTTTAAAACTATATATATAAACAATTTTCTTACATCTATGGTTAGTAAGGTGGAAAACCGATTACTCGCGGTGTACTCGAGTTTAGGAGGGTGACATATTTTTAGGAGAAGGATGGGATATAAGGAAATTGTAACAATGTTGATGAACACTAGTTACAAATTTCTTTCCTGATTAAGGGAAAAAAATATATTTTAGGAGCTATGCTCCTCTTTTATTTCGAGATCACTTAAGACTAAATACAAGTTCGTTCTTATGCTAAGATGAAACCTCGCTCGCTGGGTGGCTGATGTTTATAAACCGCTATCTTCGCTGAGTGCGCATTCTCGGGATCGGATGGTATTTATGCTGACCGATCGTCCGCTAGCAAAATCGTTGTTTATATCGACTCGCATAATTTTATCGCTACGTCTGGTGCTAACTCTTCCCCTTTCGAATTACTTTGTCCTCGAAGTTTTTCAACGTAATGACCGAAGTTGTGTTGGTGTGTTGAGGAATGTCTCGATCTCTCGTTTCCTTTCCTCTGATAATTCCTCAGGTTGCTTTATTTCTGACAAAATAATTTCATCGCTGACTTTTTCAGATTTCGTTATACTTAGTTGAACATTGGTGTTTGTTTTTCTGAAATGATAGCAGAAAGCAACAATGGCAATGGCAAACATAATTAACGATGTAATTCCAAACGATCCAAAAATATGAAGTTTCCATTTCAAAGAGTTGTTCTGTAGATGAAGAGTTTCTAATTTATCTCGCTGTTCCAGAGTTAAGTTTTGAAGATATTCCACTGGTGGTTGATCGATGGTACTAATTTCATGGACCAGCAATCCTGTTATAGGTTGGTAAATTTTACCTGGAACTGTGACTTCAAAGTTGGTGTAGAGCTCTCCATTGATACGAAGGTTACAGCTATCGAATTGTACCAAAAATGATCCATTAAGAAATTGATTCGAATTGCTACAGTTTGAGGAAATTTCTATTGAAGCGTCATTGATAAAGATAACCTCGTTGTTGATTCGTTGGATGAGTCCTTTTGAATAAACCTTTTCGTATATGCAGGTAGAATGTCTTCCTTTGATTAGCTGGTCAATGCAGGGTGTAGTAGATTCTAGATTGGTGCTGTCACAAATAAAATATTGTCCTTGTTCCTCACATGGTTGTTTTAATGCATAAATATGTGTAGCATTTCTTAGAATATGGTTCTGTTTGATAGTTATTCGTTTCTGGTTTTTGATAACAGAGTCAACGTAACTGTAATCGAATGTGACTGATGATACATGAGGAACCTTTAAGATATATATAATATGCGTATTGTTGATCGCAACTTGTGACTTTGATTGCGACAAGAGGTGTTCGAAGGAAGAAACATGTATGTCTTGATGATCCAAAAATGCAGCAATCGAGTTGAAGTCTTGAACTGATAACAGTTTACTACTAGGAATGCCATGCTTTGCTAATAAAACTGCTTCTTCAATCGTTTCTATTTGACTTAGGAGCGAATCCAAATTCGAGGGAATAATCAGTTGATTTATCTCCATAGAGTGGTTTTTCAGTCTTTCCGACTCAAGAGTTAGTACTTGGTTTGAGATATTCGATATTTCGAGTAAACGATTCCCAATTTTCTCGTTGATTAGAATTTGTTTGTTGTTCTGATGAATGAAGGAATTCAGTGAAGAGTTTATCAAACGAAGGTCATCAGCATCGGGATTCCCGGCGATCCACTTCCAAATGGTTCCTACGGTATCCCATCTCCGGTGTCTTCTGAGCGGTTTCAGCTTAAGATACGTTTCTTTTAATTTATAATTTTTTATTTCTATTAATTCATATAATGGGTTTACAAAAGGATTATTCTGTATTTCGTGATTGACTTTTTCAATAGTAGTTCCAATTTGATCTATGTTTATAGGATGCATTATTCTCACATAGCCTGTTTTTAATTTAGCCACACCTAATGGTATAATGGCAAGCGGATTATTTGTTAAGTCATGAATCTGGAGGTGTGATCGTGCTACTGACACGAACAGGGCCAATCTGAAAATGGAATTAAAGATTTGGATTGATTCTTAAGTTTGTTTTATGAATTTTTCTTCCTTGTGTATCAATAACATACTTAGTATGATCTTCTCTGATTGTGATTTTTTTGTATCTACTTTTGCGTTTTGAAATATCATATGTCTTTTCAAAGGCTGTTGAGTTTGGAGTGTAACTTCTATAATGTTTCTCTGGTATTTTTTCTGCATTATTTTTGTGTATGTTTTGAATCCTTTCCAAATTCTTTTCTCTTGTTTTAAGGAAATCTTCTCTTGGAAGTGCGTTAACATTAATAGCTTGGTATACATTTCGAGGTGTGTCTTCTATTACTGAATGAACTGAATTATTATACCTATGTGCGGTCAGTTGCATTAAATCATTGATTGAAATATCTGTATGTTCATGTCGTATGCATCTTGCAATTTCTCTAATTGTCGAATGGCAGCGTTCAACCTGACCATTCGTTTCAGACCTGTGGACAGGTGTCTTGAAAATTGTAATTCCGAGATTTTTAATTTGTTGTTCTATTGTATTAGACACAAACGCACTTTCGTTGTCAATTACTATATTAGCTGGAACGTCCCAGTCATATATCAATTGCATTAGAACCTCTTTTACATTAACTATAGATTTTGATTTTATAGGTCTTATTTTGAGGAATTTGGAAAATTTGTCTAATGATGATATAAACAAGAAGTTTTGGTTGTACATAAATATGTCGATATGAACTATTTCAGCGGGATATGTTGGTACAGGAGTTTTGACGGGTATAAATTTTTGAGGATTTCTGGCATATTTCTCGGTTTTGCAAATTTCACATGTCGAAACATATTGCCTTATCATTTTCTTCATTCCAGGGAAATAATATTTTTTTATCATTTGTGATGAATTTTCATTCGCATTCCTATGAGCAAATTCATGAATTTTTATAACTTTTTCTAATTGATCTTCTTCGTCATTTAAATCTTCAACTTGAATTTGTGAAAATCTAGCTCTAACTAGTTTTGGATTGTAATGTTCTTTATAAATCTCTTGGATAATAGCCATAACTAGTTCATCTGTCAATATCCCATTGAGAATGCCAGGGATTAAAAATTGTTGTAGTTTCCTAGTTAAAAACTCCTTTGAAAATTGAGGTTCTGTGAATTTATGTCTTTTGTATTTTTCAAATGGTATAATTAATTCATATGAGGGAGTATTTCCAATTTTGAAAATTAACTGATTCTTAAAAACATTGATTGGAGCTTCTGTACTCGGAATGTAGGATGAATCATCATCATCAGATGAATGTTGGGTAGGAGTAAGGGAGTAAATTTGAATACGGGAAAGCGCGTCGGCTACAATGTTGGATTTGCCAGGCTTGTACAGCATTTCATGATCGTGTTCTTCGATAAAGGCCTTCCAACGTTTCAGCTTAGCGTTGTTATTTTTGGGGGATAGGGTGAAGGTTAAAGGTAAGTGATCCGTGTAAATTTTTATCTTAGAGCCATAAATGAAGTTGCGCAGGGTACTCAACGCCCATACGACTGCTAAGAGTTCCTTTTCATTGGTCGCATAATTTTCTTCCGATTTTGATAAAGTACGTGATATGAAAGTAATTGGCTTTTCCCCTTCTGGGAATTGTTGAGAAAGTACTGCACCTAACGCTATATTGGATGCGTCAGTTGTAAGAATGAAGGGTTTTTCGAAGTCGGGAAATGCTAAGACATCTTCAGAAGAAAGAACGTCTTTTAAAGTTTGAAATGCTTTTATGGCTTCTTCAAACTTTAAATCGAATTTAATTGGGAAATTTTTAGATTGCGTTTTAGGAATCTGGCGATGGCCATCTTCCCCTCTTAAGAATTTTGTTAAGGGTTTTGCAGTTTTTGCATAATTCTTAACAAAACGTCTGTAATACCCAGAGAGACCTAAGAATGCACGAAGATCTCTCAAATTCTTGGGCTGTGGATAATTCTGAATGCACTCTACCTTTTTCATATTCGGTTTTAGACCATTCTTTGAAATAATGAATCCTAAAAATTCCACTTCGGTTTTCAGAAATTCAGATTTATCTGGGTTAATTTTAAAATTAGCATTGCGCAAAACATCCAATATGATTTTCAAATTACCTAAATGCTCTTCAAGAGTTTTTCCAAAGATCTCTCGTCTCGTCAATGTAAACATAGCAAATTTTGCCAATATGTTCACGTAGAACATCATCCATTACCCTTTGGAAAATGCTGGGAGCATTTTTTAAACCAAATGGTAAACGAATAAACTCGTATTTCCCATTGTTTATTGAAAATGCAGTTTTTTCAATATCATTCTTTGACATTAGAATCTGGTGGAAACCAGACGCTAGGTCTAAAGTTGTAAAATAGGCATTGTGACCCAAATTTGCCAAAACAACCGAAGTATCGGGAATAGGATACCTATCGCTAATTGTCTTTGAATTCAGCTTACGGTAATCTATCACAATTCTATATTTTTTTCACCAGAAGCGTCAAGCTTCTTTGGAACAATCCATACGGGTGAGTTGTATGGAGATTTGGATGGTCTTATAATACCATCTTTAAGTAATTTATCTATTTCTTTGTTAACTTCATTTTTCAATGCTTGTGGGTAAGGGTAGGACTTAGAATAAATAGGGTTTTCGTCAGTTGTTCTAATTTTCGCTTCAATTTTAGTTGTAAAGGGAAGTTTTTTGTCCGGAGGCTGAAAAATATCCTGATATTTGTTCAACAAGGTCCATAATTTTGATTTTTGGTCAGTTTCCAAGTGATTATCTCGAACATGAATTTTGTTAACTTGTGTAAATGTATGCTGTAATAACGAAATAGTAAAACCTTTTGGAAAAATTATTTTTTCTGCGGAGGTATCAATAACAGCTTTAAGTTGTTTCAACGTGTCATGGCCTATAACGGCGTCAAATGTCTTCAATTCTTTCATATGATAAAAACGTACATCAATATTGCTGTAAGGCCAAAAAAATGTACCGCGTGAAAATCTGTCAATTGTGATGTTACCTCCTACTGATGAAACGCTAAATGGTTTTTTCAATTTGTGAAATTTTTTTGTGTATTTCGGGTGAATATAATTTTTATTCGACCCAGTGTCAACTAATACTTTGATTGGTTTCAGTGGATTGCCGTAGTATGAAAAGTACGGCAATGTAGAATTTAACCTAAAAAATTAAACTCTGCATTGTCTTCATTAAAAGCTGTGTCCTCGTCATTATGTTGGTCATATTCTCTGATGTATCTCTCGTAAGAAGAATCATTGGATACACCATCCAAAATTTCTTCTTCATATTCTTCGGTGACATCGTCTTGTTTCTCATCTTCGGGTGGAGGATTATGATTAATGTTAAACAATCTTGGTCGTTTGACAGCGTGTTGATGAGAGTTTAAGGGCCTGTTGCCATAATTTACCTGCCTTGTTTGAATGGACGGTTCCGGACGGATGGACAACATCCATCGGTTCCGGTCGATTTTGTTGCTGGAATGGATTTCTTGGTAGAGGTTGTGGATGATTTCTTTCTTGATACGCAGGACCATTGCGAATTGCTATTGGATTCCTCGGAGGAACTGGTGGCTTCTGATAATATTGGTTCCTAAAATTTTGATTATAGTTATTATATGGTAAATTTTTATTCATCTGTGGAAGTAAACGGGGGGCCGGTTTGGGTGGTAGACTAGGAATAAGATTCCTTGGTCTATTAGTTGGATCCGGAATTTTGTTACCTGTAATATTCTTTCTGTATTCAATATTCTGAAATGTAATGCAGTAGGAATAAGCATGAGCCAACGAATCTGGCTCGTAATTTTTTAGAAATCTGCCTACATCACCATCCAAACCACGGATAAATGCATCAATGGCTTTTCTGTTGTAAGTATAAATCATAGCCTTAGGATGTGAAAATCTTGAATCTGTTCTAATAGAATTTGCAATTAATGAAAGGATTTTATTAACATGATCATAATAGTTTTCGAGAGATTTTCCGTTTTGGAGACTATTCATTAACTGATAGTCCAAAGTTTCCAAATCACGTTTTTCACCGTAGTACGTAATGAGTGTTTTTTTAATCATGTTCCAATTGATGTGAACGTTAGATGCAACAAGAGCATCGTTCGCCTCACCTTTTATTTTACGCCTAATTGATTTACACACTACGTGAAACTTGTTTTTTTCGTCAATTGAACTTCTAGCATTCGGAGAGTAGAGCTGCACAATAGCTTCTGCATCTTGAATGAAAAAACCAAGTTCGTTGGGATCACCAGAAAAATTTGGTAATCCTTTCACCAAGTCAGGTATATCTTCGATGGAATCTGGGCTAACTGCAGATCCATCAGCATTTGTGAGATACAGCGGAGGATCAGAAAAATCCTCTGCAACGGGTGTGATTGCTAATTCTAAAGCAGCCACACGGTTGATCAGATGTTGGATCTGTTCAGCCATTTTATTTAATTATTTTCTCACACTCACATTCACAACTTAAAATTAAATCAATCAATGACTCGCACGCACTCTAAAGAATTCTGTCAGAAATCTATCAATCAGATTATCATTCAATCACACTTTATAAACCTAAATTCTCGGTTTTTCACACTCCTAATCGCATACAAAGCAACGCAACAAACGTTCAATTAATCTCACGCACTCCAAAGAAAGAATGTTTGGTTTCATTCACACTGTTTAGCTTTATAGTATAGTACAATTCGTAAATTAAAACTTTTTTACACTTCTTTTTGTGATATTTTGTAGTGGATTTTTGATACTTATTGATACACTTTATTATTTTTTTATTATTTTATTCACTTTGATTTGTTACTTTTCACTTTGTTAAAACTTGTTGATACGGTATACTTACAGAATAAATCTGGACATCATTGGGGAACGCCCAACAATTGCGGGATTACTTCCGTCCGCTCCTTGTGGCTCTAACGCGAAGGATGTCGTCGGCTCGAGAACGCGTGTCCAGTTGATAAATCCTATTACTTCTCTACCAGCAAAGTGTTTCCAATCGTTCCAGTGTAGTGGTGGATTTCCCTTTTGTCCGGCGCTGCGGTGACTCGGGCACTCTGCTACACGTCTGCGTTGATGCGGTCGAATTGGGTTTCGGATTGTTTGAAATGTTCACTATACTTTAACGTTGTGAATCACTTTCAATTTCCTACTTACACTTCACTGGTCCCTATTCGGGCGCCAGTTACAAATTTCTTTCCTGATTAAGGGAAAAAAATATATTTTAGGAGCTATGCTCCTCTTTTATTTCGAGATCACTTAAGACTAAATACAAGTTCGTTCTTATGCTAAGATGAAACCTCGCTCGCTGGGTGGCTGATGTTTATAAACCGCTATCTTCGCTAAGTGCGCATTCTCGGGATCGGATGGTATTTATGCTGACCGATCGTCCGCTAGCAAAATCGTTGTTTATATCGACTCGCATAATTTTATCGCTACGTCTGGTGCTAACTCACTCAATTTATAAATCTATTCGTATATCTATAGTGTATTTACATTTCAACTTATTCTACTATTTATAGCAAGGGGACGAATTACCCGCAAAGGAAGGAAAGGAGGGTATAAGGATGTAGGGGCAATCACACACGAAGATCTATAGCTTTAAGGAAAACATATATATGGGACATGTAATCAAGGTCTAACCGAGCCAACACATCTCTCACCGGCACATTGGGCTGTCTTCCTCGGGCCCGAAGGGAGTTTTTTAAATTCGATCTGGCGACCAGATACACCTCGCACGACCAAACAATGTGCTCGATGTCGTGATAACCTTGGCCACAAACGCAGAGATTGCTGCTGGCAAGATTGAAACGGAAGAGTAGTGTATCTAACGAACAGTGATTGGACATGAGTCGGGAGAAGGTGCGAATAAAGTCCCGACTCAAGTCCAGACTTTTGAACCACGGTTTGAGGCTAACCTTAGGGATAATCGAGTGAAACCACCGGCCCAATTCATCTTCATTCCACTTGCGTTGCCAGTTAGCGATGGTATTTTTGCGGACTAAAGAATAAAATTCATTGAAGGCGATTTGACGCTGATAAATATCGCCTTCAATTGCACCTACCTTTGCTAATGAGTCAGCCCTCTCATTACCCGGAATGGAGCAATGTGAAGGGACCCAGATAAGGTAATGACATAACAGCGTCTGGATAAAGCACTCAAAATTTCTCGTATTCTCTCAAGGAAGTACGGCGAGTGCTTTTCCGGCCTCACTGAACGGATAGCTTCGACAGAGCTAAGACTATCCGTTACAATGTAATAGTGTTCAACAGGTCGTGAGGCGACGCTGTCCAGCGCCCAATGAATTGCTGCCAATTCAACAATATACACTGAGCAAGGATTCTGAAGACTGTGTGAGGTGCTAAAAAATTCGTTGAACACTCCAAATCCTGTGGACTCGTTTATAGTGGACCCATCAGTAAAGTACATATTATCACAATTGATACCCCCATACTTTTCATCGAAGATCGTTGGAGCGATCCTCGATCGTTGGTAATCTGAATATCCATGGATATCTTGCTTCATGGACAGATCAAAATGCACAGGGAAACAAACACGGTTGGGAATATACGAAGAAGGATCAACCTGCATGGAGATGAATTCATGATATGAACTCATGAATCCGGAGTGAAAATTTAGCTCGATCAGCTGCTCAAAATTTCCGATCACCAATGGGTTCATGACCTTACACCGGATGAAGAACCGAAGAGATAATAAATTGAAGCGATCTTTTAGTGGGAGTAGGCCTGCTAAAACCTCGAGACTCATGGTATGCGTTGAGGGCATACATCCCAACGCGATACGGAGACAAAGATACTGAATTCGCTCGAGTTTAATGAGGTGTGTTTCGGCAGCTGATTGAAAACAGAAACTGCCATACTCCATCACTGAGAGAATAGTTGTTCGATACAACATTATAAGATCTTCGGGATGGGCTCCCCACCAGGTGCCGGTAATTGTACGGAGAAAGTTTATTCTTTGTTGGCATTTGTTACTCTGATACCTAATATGGGCCCCCCAAGTACATTTGGAGTCGAACCAGACCCCAAGATACTTGAATGACATAGCATGAGTGATCGGTTTACCCAAAAGTTGAAGCTTTGGTTTTGCTGGTCTATGCTTCCTAGAAAAAACCACCATCTCTGTTTTCTCCGTGGAGAATTCGATCCCTAGCCCAATGGCCCAGGTTGAAAAATTGTTCAAAGTATCTTGTAAGGGTCCTTGCAGGTCGGATTCGTTTGGTCCTACGACAGACACCACTCCATCATCTGCAAGTTGTCTTAGGCTGCAATTTTGTGTAAGGCAATTGTCGATGTCGCTTACATAGAAGTTGTACAAAAGGGGGCTTAAACATGAGCCCTGGGGGAGGCCCATGTAAGAGACCCGACTTACTGCCGAATCTCCGTGAGAAAAGTTCAAATGTTTCTCACAAAGCAAGTTTTATAACATATTATTCAATAGAGGTGGCAGACCCCGAGAGTGTAATTTGTCCGACAAAACCTCTATTGAAACAGAATCGAAGGCCCCCTTTATGTCCAACAATACTGAAGCCATTTGTTTTTTTTCGGCGTAAGCCATTTGAATTTCTGAAGAAAGCAACGCACGACCATCATTCGTCCCCTTGCCCCTGCGGAACCCATATTGTGTATCTGAGAGTAGGCCATTCGTTTCAACCCATCGATCAAGGCGAAACAAGATCATTTTCTCCAACAATTTCCGTATACAAGACAGCATTGCTATTGGGCGGTACGAATTGAAGTCGGACGCGGGTTTTCCGGGTTTTTGAATAGCTATAACTCGTACTTGTCTCCAATCATCTGGAACAATATTATTCTCCAGAAACCGATTGAATAAATTCAACAAGCGATGTTTCGCCACATCAGGGAGGTTTTTCAGCAAGTTGAACTTAATTCTATCCGATCCCGGAGCAGAATTGTTACATGAGAGCAGAGCAAGAGAGAATTCTACCATCGAAAACTCGGAATCAAGATCGCACCTATCTTGTGGTATATCTCGAACAATTTTTTGCACAGGAGCGGAATCAGGACAAACCTTCCGTGCAAAATTAAAAATCCATCGATGTGAATATTCTTCGCTTTCATTCGTTGAAGAGCGATTTCTCATGTTTCGAGCCACTTTCCATAATTTTTTCATTGACGTTTCTCGTGACAAACCTCCCACGAAATTTCGCCAATAAGCACGCTTTTTCCCTTTGATTAAGTTTTTAAATTGATCTTCAAGGGCTAAATACGTTTGAAAATTTTCAGGGGTTCCACGTTTCCGAAAAGCTTTAAATGCATTCGATTTTTCTACATAAAGCTTGGAACATTGGCTATCCCACCATAGATTGGGAGGCCTTCGACGAATAGTGGAACCTGGGATGGGTTTCGTTTGAGCGCGAACCGCGCTGTCATAGATCAAACGAGAAAGGAAGTTATACTCCTCCAATGAAGGTAAACCATCTCTGGAATTGATGGCTAGAGAAATCGCGTCCGCATATTTTTTCCAGTCAATGTGTCTTGTGAGGTCATATGCCATGTTTATAGACTCAGAAGAATTCAACCCAATGGTGATGGAAATTTTGATTGGCAAGTGATCACTACCGTTGGGGTTCTGGATTACATTCCACTTGCAATCTAACGATAGTGAATTCGAGCAAAGCGAAAGGTCAAGAGCACTTGGGTTAGCAGGAGGTTTAGGTACACGTGTTGTTTCCCCAGTGTTCAAAACGGTCATATTGAAGCTGTTACAAAGGTCATATATCAACAATGAACGATTGTCGTCGTACTGTTCCCCCCAGGCAGTTCCGTGAGAGTTGACGTCTCCCAAGATCAATCGTGGCTCAGGAAGGAGTGAGCACATGTCATCAAGTTGTTTGCGGCTAACCGCAGCTCTCGGAGGCCAATACAAGCTGACAATACAGAGGTCTTTGCCTCTGATGTTTGCATGACAAGCAACAGCTTCGATCCCTCCAATAGGTGGAAGGTCAATTCTAAAAAATGAGTGGCACTTATTGATCCCCAAAAGCACCCCTCCGTATCTATCATCACGGTCCAAGCGTATAATATTAAAATCGTGGAAAGAGATATCATCTCGCGAAGAAAGCCAAGTTTCGGACAGAGCAAAAACATCACAATTGTAGTTATGAATTAAAATTTTGAATGTATCCAATTTAGGGATAAGACTACGACAATTCCACTGTAAAACAGTGATATCTCCGACCTCTCTATTTGAATTAGACATCAAGAGAGATAATCATTGCAAGGAGGGGCCATGTTTGCATCAATTGTTGCAAAATTGTCTTTAATACTGGAAGCATTGAGATGACAAGGGTTCTGATGGAGTCGGAAACATTAAAACACTTGAAGATTTGGTCCAAAAGGTCAGACAACTTTATAAATCCCGATTGGGAAGTTGAACTGGACGGAATAACAGGGACAGTTGGGGTTTTTGATGTCCCCTCGAGTGCTGGGCCATTCGAAGGTGAATTATTCCCACGGAAACCAGGAGGAACCTGATTTTGCTTGTCCGCTGCACTCGATTTTTTAGGCATGCTAACAGGGGCTATCACCGGAGGGGCTTGTCCTTGAACTTTGGGAGTGGTCACATTTTTGCGCCGGGGATTCCCTTGGAAAATGAACGGTGTGCCCCCGTTAGCTGTGTCCGCTTCTATTTCGTCAACGAGCAACGTGGCGAAGACATTTTGTGTGTTGATTGGTTGTTGTTGTTGGGCCAGTGGAGAAGCGCCCTTTAAAATATCCGCAAAAGTGCGTTTCGAGCGTTCTTTCAAAGAGCGCTTCTGTTTCTCCCAGCGACTCTTGTAATTTTCACAAACTGAGAGCTCGTGTGGGGATCCCCCGCAATATGGACATTTATGCTCAGTCGCACTGCAGGATTTCCCCTCATGTTGCTCTCCGCAAGTGGCACAGCGCTCCTTGTTGGCACAATAATCCGAAGTGTGACCAACTGACTTGCATTTGTTGCAAGTCATGGGCTTTGGCACGAAGAGTCGCACAGGTAGTCTCAATTTGTCCACCATAACGTAGTCAGGGAGGGCGGCACCAGCAAAGGTGACTCGAAACGAGTCGGACGGCGTAAATTTAGTTTGGTCCCCATCATGGGAAAGTTTCCCGAGTTGGTGACAGTCCAAGATTTTCACTTCCATTGAGGGGAGCTTCTTGAACTTGCCTTTTCCTTCTGCTTTTATTTGTTCGCTCGTCAGACCCGTTTCAGTTATCACCCCCTCAATTTCTACGATATGGGAGGGTATAAATGTTCGATATTCGAGAGTGAAATGTTGATCAGCAACAATCTCGTTTGCGTGTTTCCGTTCATTCACGACAACTCGCAATTTGTTTGGTCTAACCCTGCGAATTTCAGATACAGAAGTGTATCTGGCCAGATCTTTCATGATCTGAATCACGTTAAGGTTTTTTCCTTTCGGTTTTGGCCGGAGGAAAACAACCCACGGGCCAGTTCCAGGTGCATCTTCTGGATAAACTCTGACACGTGGAGCGGAGACAACAGAGGGGGAAGACGAGGACGAGGACGAGGACGAGGACGAGGACGAGGATGAGGACGAGGACGAGGATGAGGATGAGGACGAGGACGAGGATTGGGTTGGATCGGAAGCATCAGAAGGGGGAAGCGAAATCGATGATGGGAGAGGGGGAGTGGAAGTAACAGTGGGTTGAGAAGGGAGGCTTGCAATTTTCTTAGAGGGGGGCTTGGTAGGATGAGCGGATTCGTCCCCAGAAGAATTATCTTCCTTATGAGGGACTCGTTTATGTTTTTTCCCAGATCTTGTATGAGATTCATTATCGGAGATCTCCATCTGTGGAGATCCTCCACTATTCTCCATTTTACAAAAATTTCTGTCTTATTTCTAAATTATTATTGATTTTAACAATAATCTTAAAAAAAAAATAGCAAAAAAAAAATTATGATAATAATATCAAACAATGAACAAATGAATTGAATAATAATATTAATAATAAATATGTGTACCTTAATATATAAGTTGTTCCAATAATGCGCTCTACTGCCCTAATCAGGGAGAGACAGAGGCTACGCGCTACGGAGACAACACAATAGCGCAAGAATAGCTTACGCAGCCACGTGATGATTTTTTTTTTTTTATCTGTATTATAGTGATTTTCAACTCATTTGGCTGGTTCGTCACTTTTTACTTCCATTTTTGGAAGAATGTCGGGAGTGAGAATTGAACTCGTGACCTTTAGCGTGAGAGGCATGGATGTTACCACTACTCCAGATCGCCTCCCAGCCACGTGATGATGAATCCCGTTTGCGACAGTCACGCGATGGCGATCCCGTTATGCCGAATCAGTTCAACAGCCGCAATCCGGCTCGCTGCAAGAACGCTGCTTCCTTTGTTCCTTCGTTCCACTTAACAAAAGGTCAGGTCGAAAGCGGACAGCAATGACCTTCACTCGTACACGATTCACTCGTACCAATAGCACAATAGCAAAAGTGGCAACGCACAATACCGACACTGAACTTTACTCGTCAAGAGTTGGATAGCGAATGAACTTTAAGTTAAAAAACATGAAAATTATACGTCATCTGTTCGGATGAATTTTCGAACTTTTCGTGTGGTACCACTCATCATTTTCTGCACAGTACTGCTGGTAACTATTTTTGCTATCTTCTTGGAAAAGTGGTGCATTTGAATTATTTTTTCGATGGTTCTGCCACGTTTCTTCAATTTGCCTTTGATATTGTCCAATATTTCTCGAAAATCCGATCAATTTAGTGGATTGATAGTTTTTTCAATTAAGTTAAGTTTGTTATCAATAATCAATATAACACTCGATGCCATCCCGGCTGTGATGGCATCTTGTCAAGTCAGGCCAGAACTTCACTGGACCATTGTGTGATAGAATGAATGTGAAAATCCTGTTCTGAAGAAACTCCTCCTTGTAATTGTTCCCCCAGTGATGACAACCATTGTCTTCGTTCCACAACTACAGATCCCTTGCCAAATCATCAACTTACGGGCAAATTTACAGTCGATTTTGGAAATTTGAGGAATTTTATAATCTTTTTTCCGAATTTTTGTTCGCCTTTCGCGTTCCATCGTCAATAACTTTTGGGTGTATATTTCTATCTTGACGAATTATGTACTACTGGATAAACAAACCACCCGGATCAAAACGCTGTCAATAGTTTCTCGATGTGACAACTAGGGGCGCTGAATTGAATAAAAATAAGCGACCAAATTCTAACTGGAACACACTTTATTTCTTAAGCTGCATTGTAACAACGCAAACTTCTAAATAATGCCTGTGTTATTGAACGGCAATTTTTGTGCTGGAATGAAAGAGTTTGCTAGTCTGGTTTACACTAAAGTAAAAATGGCACAGACCGCGCATCTAGCGAACACAGTTTCAGCAATAGTAAATTTATTGAAAATTATCTGCGTTCTGAAATGAACCAAGACCGACTCAATGGCTTGGCAATTTTTCGATCAAAAATGAATCGCTAGCAGATCTTGATTCAAATGCAATCGAAGATCGTTTTGTTTCAGTTAAAGCACGCAAGGCAATGATTTGACTAGCGAATAAGCGAAGCTGGTAATGATATTTTCCTAACCTTCTAAATACGGATAAAGTGATTAAAGTGAATTATGGTATGAGTGAGCAGCTTTCTCAAAATATCAGAAAATCAAAGTTAGTGAAAACTCGAATATATATATTTTTTTTTGGGCGCCATTTTCATAGTTTGCCGGGGGCGCTGTCTATAATCACTACGTCGCTGCTACGAAGTCTGTTCAAAAAGTATCGCGACTTTCGAAATTAACGCGGGTTACGTATATTCGATTCTATTTTTATTTTGTGACATTATGTTGGTACTCATGTCTTTTACTTATGCTGACAAGTACGACTATTTTGAATGTTCGGTTAATTTTGACAACTGTTTTTCTTACACGTGTGTTGGTTCATTTCGATTTGGAACAGTGGACAATTCGAGAAAATACAGTTTGGAGAAATGAAATCGAATGAAACATTCAATTTAAAGCAACGATCATCCTTTTCCATCGTAAACTGTGACATGTGACATATAGCCCATTCAAATGATAATAAATTCGAACAGTTTCAATCTTTAAGTGGAAGCATGTGCTTTCAAATTCAAAGGAAACAACAATAGAAGAGAACGAAATTGAAGAATCGATGTTTCAGTGTGAGTACAGAATACTCACGATCGAAAATGAATCTGACTGACAAGAAAAGAAGAACTAAGAAAAATTTCCTCTTCTTGTTTCGAAATTGTCAAGCTCTGACCATAATTAATTTAAAAAAAATTGTTTTTGAGTTAAAACTGACGTAGGACTACTTCTGTCTGGAACATATGGGTGTGGTATGGTGGCAATGGATGTATGGAAAAAAATTTCATCGAATTTCAAAAACCGACCATGTACATTTTGTTTATTAGCGCAAAAAATGTCCTATGCAAAGTTTCAGCTCAATCGGACATGATTTAGACATGATTTGATTCAGGGGTGCACATGATTTAGGGGTGCCTCAAAGCTCAAAGCGCTCAAAGTTTAGATTTTATGATCCTCGAAAATCTTCCAAGGGCAGTAAAGGAAATATGGGGAACCGATTTTTTTTCGATGCCAAATGATTTAAAAATGCCTGAGTGGCAATGAAGGTAATAGGAGTACCGGTAAGGAGTTCGTTTTTTTTTCAAAACTTAATGCTTTATTCTGGAAAAATGGTTACAGACTTAATATTCAAAGTATTGCTCATCGCTAGTCACAACTTTTTCCCATCCTTCAGGCAATTCACGGATCCCTTTACGGAAATAATCGGCCAACAAACCGGCTAACCACGAATCGATCCAGTTTTTGACTTCATCAAAATTGGAGAAGTGCTGGTCAACCAGGTCTTGTTGCATCGATCGAAAAAGGTAGTAATCGGTCAGAGCAATGTCTGGGGAATACGGCCGGTGGGATAGGACCACCAATTCTCCCATTTCAGCGATTCCAAGTATGTTTTGACCGGTTTCGCGACATGCGGCCGAGCATTGTCGTGCTGCAAAATAACTTTTTCGTGTCTTTGCTCGTATTGTGGCCGTTTTTCCTTCGGTGCCAGGCTCAAACGTTGCCCGACGTTTAGGATTGTCGTAATGGACCCACTTTTCATCGCCAGTAACGATTGGATGAAAAAAACCCTTTCTTTTATACCATTGGAGCAGTTGTTCGCACGTGAAAAAACGGCGTTCGACGTCTCGTGGCTTCAATTCATACGGCACCCAATGTCCTATCTTCCGGATCATTCCATTGCTTTTAAACGATAGAATATGGTTTGCTGAGCTAATCCAAGTGTATCTGCAAGTTCTTGTTGCGTTTGTGACGGATCTTGGTCAAGTAAAGTCTCCAATTCTTCATCTTCAAACTTTTTTGGCGGTCCGGAACGTTATTCGTCTTCCAAGTCAAAAATACCACTTTTACCATGCAAACCACGTCTGACACGTTCGCTCAGTTGAAGCATGGTCACCATAAACTTCCACCAAAATGCGTTTATCGTTTTAAGAAATGTCACATCATGACTTCCACCAAGTGAGGTCGGCTCATCCATTCATCCACATATCGTTTCGGCCGAAAGACGATACTCTGTATGGGGTGAAATCAGGGTGGTATGGTGTATCATGATCTACCAAAACCAGGTGAAACGGTGAATACAGATCGCTACTGACAACAAATAATAAATTTAAACTCCGCACTGATGAAAAAAAATTCGAGGGGTTGTATCCGAGACACGACCGCTTAGGGCGTAGAACTACGCAATCTTTGTTTTTTTTCTTGAAATTTGTTGGTTTATCATTTCGGATATTATTTGCGAATACGTCGAAATTTTATAAATAACTCTTTAGTAAAAAGTTCCGGGGGCCCTCAAAAGGTTTAATGGCTTGCGTGGTTTTGTAAAATCATTTCGAGAAGCAACGTTTCTTTCTTGCCTTTACGAGAACAATATACTAAATGGTCATATGTCGCAATTTGTTTCTTTATATCAATGCACGCATTGCACTGAGTATTTAACGAAAGCATCTTCCGTGCATCGTCATTCAACAAGCATCAAACATGCGTCTAACAAATGCACACAGTTTCAGCGATAAAAGTTGAACATCGTGATGATGACCGTTTATGAAAAATCGTTTCTCGCCTCTCGGTCAAAACCGTCAACAAAGCACGAGCGCAAATACGAATGGTAACTCAGAGTATCGAAGGTGTGCTATTCACATGTACAGGAAGTGAACAAGTTCTAAGTTTCGCGCAATGAAAACAAGCAGCAAATTCAAAGCCAAACACTGATGGCTGGAAGCGACCTATTATCATTTGCACTCTTCTCTTTTTTCGCCTGCTTTGCCATGGCTCGGATGGTTTTGTTAATTGCAATGCCAGATGCACTTCAAGTAAAATATTCGCTAGCGTTCACAGTTCGAGGGAAAACATAAAACACAAAACGAGTAGAATAAGCGACCTGTGTCGTTTCGGGCACAGAAAGATTCTGAGAATTTTCCTCAGAAGAGATGCAATACTTATACGCTAACGACAGCTCACTTACTAAGCAAGGGTGGAGTTTACTTCGCAAATATTTTCTTTTCGCTATCCCCCTTCGTTGTTTCTATAATTGCGGCTGCTTAAGTTGTCCGATATTGACAGCTCTGTTCGGGAAAGCACACAAATGGACAGAACATATATATGGGAAAATGGGAATGCTTCCAATTTTCATCAATTTAAACCATGGGATTGTTATGTATAGCATATACAACAAATCTTAAAAAAAATTCGATTCGACTTTATGCAAATCGTTAAAATCCGTTCGCAGCAAAAATAGTTATTAACGTTAACTTTATTTCATAAAAACGTGACCTGTTTTCTGATTGGGCACCCTTAATGTAACACGTAGTCCTACGTCAAAAAAACACAACGGTGCACACCGCCGTGAAGGATGCAATGAAAACCATAATTCGCCAGAGAGATGGACAAAATGTGTAGAATCAAACGGGAATTACCACGCATAAAAATATTTGAAAGCTCTCCTGAAAATTGTGTAGTTTGTTCCCAAGTTAAACTTGCACGCCAGGGAAGTTCCTACAACCATATGGAATTGTAAAAGGTCCTCTTATGTAAGTAGAGTCGGACAATTCAAGGCCAATTACTGTAAATGAAATTTATATATTTCAATATGTATTATTTCTGAGGGTGGAATGCCCTTCGTCATTTTTTAAATATGAACAGGGATTCCAGATGTGAAGACATGTATTCATTTTGAGAAAAATGCAAATAGTGTCCTTTGTTTGATATACATATTATTAATCGAGAGTATTTTCTCAGTGGTAAAATCCTAAAATTATACTACTTGTGGAGGCGATCTGGCGTAGTGGTAACATCCATGCCTCTCACGCTAAAGGTCACGAGTTCAATTCTCACTCCCGACATTCTTCCAAAAATGGAAGTAAAAGTGACGAACCAGCCAAATGAGTTGAAAATCACTATAATACAGATAAAAAAAAAAATATATATATATATATATATACTAAAATGGTACAGATTTTATATATCTTTTTACATTATCAATATTTTTCTTCTAGAATATGGCTACAATGTTCCTATATTGAGGTGTTGCTTCCTGTTATAGTGTAAGAAGTCTTATATCGTGGAAGTTTCGGTTACGTCCCTAATCGATTTTATTTATGTTCTATTGTTTTATTGAGTATCAAACAAACCCTCAGAAATCAACTAAAAATTATTAGGTATGAAAATTTCTATAAAAATTGTTTGACAAACGAGATTCATTCATTGTTTCTTTGGCATTTCAATTACTTTTTAACGCGTGTCGCGATTTCGTTATTGTGGAATAATTCTGGGGAAATATTTATTCACTTCTAGTTGACCCGGTAAATTTCTTCCCGCCCCAAAAATTTATTTTTTGTTACCACATCCACGTTTTCCTACTAAGCGTACGTTCATTGGTCCAATCGCAGAACGGTTCATTGATTGATCTTCTAATCTACCCTTTAAAACTTGTTTCTACTATAAAATTTCAAACCAAACTCGACATTATAATATCAGATTATTTTCAGACACAATTCTCGTGCAAGATTTTTCATCCACTTGCAAATAACATATTTCTCCGTTACATGGAATAAATGTTTGATACAGAAAATATGATAGAATGAAGACAACCCTAAATCGGACAATTCCTTTCTCCAGCTTTGCCTTATCGACACATTCGGCGATTCATTTTTATTTATATAGATAGAAGACGATATAGGAGTGCGTTTTATCACATTAAAATCCATTTCCACTTTCGAACGAAGATCGATTTCGTTACCGCAAACGTCAAATAAACTAACAACGCTTGTCAGTATGTAAATGTAGAACACATGTGAAATTAATTTATCGAATTTTCCTCTCCTTTCTAGAGGAGGAAAGGGTGTCATACCATCATAGAAACATTTCTCGTACACAAAAATCCTCACATCCTAAATTTGGCTCCATTTGCTTGATTAGTTCTCGAGTCATGCAGAAATTTGTGTTTCATTTCTATGGCAGTGAGAGTAGTGTTGAACCACCTTAAAAATGTTTCTTGTATCTTTGGTTTCATTTGCTTGGTTAATTCTCGAGTTATGCATAAATTTGTGTTTCATTTGTATGGCAGTGCACCCCCCCCCCCTTTTGAGAGGGTGGAGGGGTCTCGAACTATCATAAGCACCTTCCCCGACCCCAAAAACCCCTACATACCAATTTTCATGTCGATCGGTTCAGTAGTTTCCGAGTCCATAAGAATCAGACAGACAGAAATCCATTTTTATATGCATAGAAAACAACAGTTTATCACGGCAATTCTCATATTTATCTACATCATTCCTATATGTTTTAAGTAGCATGCGTTGATTTAACCCTTCCAAAAAAAATTGTTACATGTAAAATTGGTTTTACCGCTCGCAGATTACAATTAGTTCAATGTCGCATCGTTGAGATGGAACAGAAACTTTATCTTTTTTTGGCATTTTGTCCGTTTGTTTTGTTCCGCGAATTGAAAATTGATTATAAAATTCAGCTTGCCGTCTGGTATTTAAACATATGCATGGACATCGAATCGTAGTTGCTCTCCGTGATTGACCTGAACCAACGAAACGGCCAAAGATCAAGATCACAAAGTAAATTCGGTTGTTAAAATTTGTCAATAATCGTACAAATCATTTTGTAAAACAGCCAAGTAATGAGGCAGCTCAACGATTCGTAAACTCTACCTCGCAGCTTCCTCCAGTATCCACTTCAAATGTGACGAAACACGGGCGTATACGTCGGGAAACCCACGAGCGCAAGCCACTCCCCATGAAACGATACCATGCTGGGAGCCACCGTAGCTTAGGGGGCCACCAGAATTGCCTGCACATGTTCCCACACCTTCTGGGCTCAGCGTACAAATGATGTTGTCATGGACTCGAGCAACGTGAAGAGCATTGTGACGACTACGGCATTCGTCCACTGTGATGATGTCCAGTTGTATCCATCGCATGATGTTCGGTATCGGGAGTCCAGGGAGCTGTGCGTTGGAAAATGATTGTACAATATTATTTAAATAAATCTTTTAATCCACTTCTTACCGAAGCCAATCCCCACCCAGATACTTGAGCGTTTCGAGCGGTGGTAATGAACTCTGTTCCCAATTGAACCGGTTGTACTGATGGAGAGAACATAATTGTCGTTGTAACTCGGATTAGCGATACATCATTGGCTAGGTTCGTTGCGTTGTACTCCGGATGACGAACGAAACGTTCCGACGAATAACTTTCGCCACCTTGGTTCAGATATCGCGTTCCGACCCATACAATCGTACTCCTGAGGGATCTCCCAGCGGTACAGTGCGCTGCGGTGAGAATCCAGCGACTGTTCAAAACTGACCCACCACAGAAATGACTGTTCTGTTGCGAACGCAGCGATACCTGGTACGGAAACTGATCTTTCTCGGCGTCTGTGCCTCCAAAGATTCGATGTTGTCCCGCGGAGAACTCATGACGAATTATGGCGGCTCGTGTTGCAAACAAGCCGAAAACGAACAGGATAGTCGTGTGTTGCATTGCTGAGGTGATAATGCTCTGTGGGCAGCATTTGTTACACAGAGAAATTAGTTTTTATCTCTTGAAATCGGTATCGAAGCAAATGTTATATGTGATAACGTGGATGGATTAAAAGATAGCGATTTTATTTTTTATTTTTATCGAAAAGGTATAATAATTACCGGGAAAGCGATTTCTATACGTACGTACGATACGGGGAGTACGTATAGTAGCTCAGTTTCAGGTTCTTCTCAATCTCATTAATGAAGACCTTCGAAGAATTGCGATATACAGTGACTCAAACTCGAATTCGTACCCCACCATACAGATTTTTTAACTACTTTTGAAAGTCGTAAACAAGCTTTCGAAACATTCTATTTGGAAAATGTTACATACATCATTTTAAAGCTTAAATCTTCAGTTTTTGGAATATTCTATGAACATATTGTTATCTTAGTGTGTGTAGATGTAGCGCACAAAAATATCGGGAAAGAATGAAAAAATCGATAAAACTATTTTTTGCCAACTAAGTCAATAGCAAATCCATTTAACCTTAGCAACCAGCTTTAATTCGATCCCTATAACATTTCTGTCGGAACTTTCAACACAGAGGCATTTTTATTTGAAACTTAACTTTCCCCTTCGTGCTTGATGATGTTTTTGACACTGTTTTATAATTGAAGCAAAAAATAAAATTAATTTGACGGGTTACATGAAAATGGGGTTTTCGAAAAAAAATCTTGATGCCAAATGTCTTAAAATTGCATGGAACGTTGAGATCTACTGTCATCTCGGAAATATTTTTTTGTCATAAATCGACACTATGGGACTTCAGTATTTTTTTGGAATACGAGGCAAAGCATATGGTGGCAACGAATCCAATTCAGTCAATCGGGCTTCATTTACTATTGTCGCAGACGTGAAGATTTGAGTTTTTTGAAACTGAAAAATCACGTCATGTTAAACAATCAACCACAGATGCGGTACTGTCGGTAGGAATATATGAGTGGCTATTTGAGTACATCCTTACTCCATCCTAATATCTTACAGGAATGCTGGAAGTCATGCAAAGACACACTGCGAAGATCCAGAAATCAAAGTTCGTGGAGATGCTAGCAGAACACGTTATCTGTGATAACGAAAGCAACATAATTGCAGCTGTTAAGCAATTGCAATCATATCTGCAAACGATGCACTCTTCGATCGATGATGGAGAAGACGAAGATGCGGACAATCTCTTTACTTGACTTTACTTGAAAAAATGTTGGGACGGTGTTTTTCAGATGTGTACTAGAATTCTTCGACAAGCACGGAGCATTCTTCCGTGACCTGGGTTCACAATACCCGTAGTTGGGTATGACTGTCGATTTTGAAACATATTTTTATCCTAAAACTCATGATAACTTTCAGATATTGAAATGCAATGGAAATTTATCCATGAATACCTAGCAGTATTAGTGGATTCGAGGCTACGAATTTTTGCAATCAATGCAAATTTTACCTAGACTTTTACCTAGTGTGGGTCAAAATTGTAATAAAGCTCCGAAAAATCAAATGAAACAGGGGCTTTCAGATTGAACGCTCACGCAAAAAATCTTAATAACTTCTACAAAAATGAACCGATTTTTATTTTTAAAAAGTCGAAAATAAAGCTTGTTTTAGGACCCCATTTGACCACCCCTTTTTTCGATAACGCGTTTTAAACGGCGAACAAAATTCTTCATGCACAACTCTAACATTACTACTTCGATGCTGTTGAAAATCCGAGTTATTTCTTCTTTGAGTTCCTCCAAATTTTTGGGCGTATCAACATAGCAACGGTCCTTCACGTACCCCCAGAGGAAGTAATCGACGACGAGAAATTTTTCTTTCTCGATTCTTACCATAAGAGGACAAAGTTTCATTAAGGCTTCGGTTACTCGAGTAATACGATTTCACTAAAAATACACGTTCTTGTAAATAGTGGCGGACAAAAAAAAGCATCATACAGGATCATGATACACGGTCGCCAAGTGGCGGACAAAAAGGGCATCCGTTCCGCCTGAGGGTTTGGTCATCAGGAATAACATCATGCTCCCTTTGCGTTCCGAACTCGACTGTCCTGCTGTTTATTCAATTCACAAAGTTTTATAAATTCTTACATTTTTGTTTCCTTATTCTAAGTTAGTAAGAGAAATGAACATAAACATAAACATAGAAGTTTGGTTTGTTTGGCGCGCGCTTGTTATGTTTCATCGAGTATACGCGCACGGTCGTAAAGTGGGTCAGTTTATTACGCTCGCTTATGGTCGTAAAGTATGTTTTGCGCGCTGCAATTATGCGTCAGCTTTACTATGATGATTGAAAAATAATCAACATGACTCACAGTCATTGATTGTTCCGCCTTAATCAGTATGTCGATTGAAACAGAATAATTTTAGTAAGCACATGACTAGGAAATGAACTGATTTCGTTGTATAGTGTTTAAGATTCGTTCCAAAATTATATGGGTGTAAAAGTCCAACAAAGTCATAAAGTCATAAATGATAGTCGGATGATTCATGCGTATGCTACAACATTGTACATCTTGACACTAAAAACCATCCGATCAGACTGAACGAGTAGCCGAATATTATCGTCCCGAAGTTGGGAATGCAGTGTTACCATCAACGGAGCGAAAAAACTATGGATGGGTTATACCTATAATATAACCGCAAGGTTGATGTAGGACTAACGTTGACTTAGTAATCAATTACATAACTCCGCCTGCGAATGACGGATCTCAATAATAGCATGTCCGAATAAGAACCTGAAATTATTGAGAAACCAGAGCAATGGGTCCAAAGCCCCAGAAAAGGAGGATGGTTGTAATAGCTGTTATCCATGGTTATTATGGAAAGGAAGTAATGGATAAACCCCTAAACCAAGGTGTGAAGCGACCGGTGCCGAGGGATGAATGGTAGGGGGGGGGTTTTAAACCTTGCCGTTAACGGAGCCTGTGGAGCACCAGGGCTCCCTCCACAGTATCGTCTGCCCTTGCTGCATTAAGCCGGTCACTGATGCAGTGGACCTTCTTTACTGCGAGACTCGTGGGACTTCTATGAATAATCCACATCCAAATGAACAAAACGAGCGGTCGAAAATAACGCAGAACACTAAGGTTCTGCAAATAAATCTCCATCACGCTAAAGCAGCATCTAGCGTGCTGTCTAGGAGGTTTATTGAAGACGCTATGGATTTAGCTTTAATTCAAGAGCCTTGGGTCCACAAAGGAAGAATACTTGGTATTCATACTGGTTCATGCAAGCTATTCTACGACGACAAGCATGACTCCCCAAGAACTGCTGTTCTAATAAAAGCAAATATTAAATGCTTTCCTATAACAGAGTTCATTCAAAGGGACATCGTCGCGATCAGAGTTGAGATACCAACCGCCAAGGGAAGATCCGACATAATAATTGCGTCGGCTTATTTCCCTGGTGACGTACCTGAGGCACCTCCCCAAGAGGTTGCGGCGTTCGTAAATTATTGCAGAGAAATCAAAAAAGACTTCATCATCGGCAGTGATGCCAATGCTCATCACACTTTGTGGGGTAGTACTGACATAAACAGTCGAGGTGACTGTCTTTTAGAATTTCTCTCTTCAAACAACATTGACATTACCAATATAGGCAATGAACCAACGTTTATAAACGCTATCAGACAAGAAGTCCTGGACCTAACACTGTGCAGTCCGGTAATTTCTTCGAAAATACACAACTGGCACGTTTCGGAAGAGGCGTCTTTGTCTGATCACAGACACATTATCTTCGAATGGGATGGTGGCTTGACAGTACAGAGAGAATATCGTGATCCAAGAAAAACCAACTGGGAACGATATTCACTTGAACTCGAGTCAGAAACTCTTAACACAAGAATAAGGTCGATTCAACAGCTCGAATCAACTTCAAAAGAATTAAATGATACGATAGCTTCTGTCTACAACAGTAATTGTCCACTTAAGAGAGTTTCTTCGACAAGAAACGTTCCATGGTGGAACAAAAGGCTCGAGCGGCTACGTAAAACAGCGCGGAAGCTGTTCAACAGAGCTAAAATTAATTCGGATTGGTCTCAATATAGGAGCGCCCTAACCGAATATAATAGAGAACTAAGACGATCTAAACGAAAATCTTGGGTAAATAACTGCGAAAGCATTGAAAGTACCCCAATCGTTGCAAGACTTGTAGCGCTGCACTGATTTTAGTATTGTTGAGCCCCTCGTTTCTATGAGTATGAACGTCAGTTTCAACACAACTCCCGTGTGTAGAATCTGAGTGTCTTTTCATATGTGTATGTTTCGGATGAACTGCAAAGCGAATGCTTTTCCCCTTTCCGATTTCACTGCTAGCTATAATTGAGTGCCAGATGTAACTCGACGGCTCAATTTAGCCAAGACACGTCTCAGAAAATGTCTTAGACACTCGTGTGAGTTTTTTCTAAGAAATTCACGTTTCCTTAACCGGGAGAGTTTTTGGCGGGTTTTCTTGGTATTTGAATTCGGAATCCGGCGAGCGACTCGATTTGAGCTGCGCTCGGGAGATTAAAGATAATCGCCCGAAAATGTTTGAAAAGTGGACAGATGTAGGCAAGGGGGTTGAGGGTAAGACTACGTATTATTAATATCGTTAATAATTGCGTAGTTCCGGTCCTTTTGATCATTGCGCTGATCTGAGGACTTCGAAGAAATATTCTTCCATTTCAACTTGGCCCGTGGAAGAGGCAGCAGTGTGTAGTTCCGTTTGTGAAATCGCGAGTAGTTCAAAAGGTAGTTGGTACTTTTCACGCCATAGTTAGTGTAGCTCATTTGTGTTTTTTTTCTTTGTTTGTTCTTTTTCTTTTGTTTTTTAGTGAGCGCAGTTAGCTCAATTTTAAATTTAAAATTTACTCCTCCAGTGCGTAAAAGTTCAAATTCAATTGGAGGTAAGCATTGGCTTTTTTTTTTGCAAAATGTGGCTTTATGGTAAATGGCTTGTGTGTGCGCTTTTTTATGTGTTGTTTCTAGGTGGCACCACTTCTGACCCCACGGCTACGTTGGAATTGGCCCTCTCCGTCAACACGAGGGCCCCAGCAAAATTCTCGCGCCCCCGGCGGCTCGTCATCAGCGGAAGTTCATCGCTCTTCGCCGCCGTACCACGTAAATCCATGGTAGTGAGTACCCATTTTTATTTTCCTTTTAACATGCGCATGTAGGGAAATAATACTCAACACGCTAATAATGAGAGGTGCGCTATAGAGCTCAAGAACAGAAGCAACACCACACAAAAGTACACACACAATAGCCATTGAATGTGAGTGAATGGAGAAGCCATAGCAGTATGACTAGAAAGTCAACCGCCATTACCAAATCTTTTTGAATGTGCCTTTAGTGTAGTGAGCTAATTGCTATGTCTGCAAATCCAATGATTTGATGTTCGAGTCTGGAGTTAGATTAAATTTTTCTGTTATATTATAAATGAGTTGAATTAGTTTTTTTGTCGTCACGCTGTTGTCCTGTA
Organism: Toxorhynchites rutilus septentrionalis; assembly: GCF_029784135.1. Taxonomy (NCBI): domain Eukaryota; kingdom Metazoa; phylum Arthropoda; class Insecta; order Diptera; family Culicidae; genus Toxorhynchites; species Toxorhynchites rutilus. The sequence continues at coordinate 48,512,781 of NC_073745.1, forward strand.
ATAAATGTTGAGTTGTTTTTTTTATAGTCTGAGTTATTTACTGGCTAGCGGTGTGGCCTAAGTACCGGCAACTGATTTTTTGTTGTTGTAAAGGTTTTGAGTCTGCAAAGAGACTCCTTTTTGTTGCAGTTAGTTGAACATCCACTCCTACGCTCCGAAGCGAGCTTCGTTGTGGACAATATTTTCGCTCATTGGTCCAGTGAGGAAAATTTGCTGAAATTTGTGGTCTGGGGATCGGCCCACGCACTCTCGGGCTTTAATCTTGTCCTCTGGACAAGCGGTGTTCGGGTTCACTTTACAGCGCAGCTCAAATTGAGAAACAAACCGGGTTTTGGGGGAAGAAAGAAAAACCCGCCCTGGGAGTTCGATTCTCATTGGCCGGGCAACCAAAAACACGGCGGTTGGCCTCCCTTACGGGAGTGGCGCTTAAGCCAACTGCTTGACTGCGCAGAGCCCCGGTTAGGAAGGACTCACACGCCTAGAAGGCGTGTCGGGTTACATTTGGCGCCCAACGTGGGGCCCGAACCCACGACCCTGAGATTAAGAGTCTCATGCTCTACCGACTGAGCTAGCCGGTAGAGCATCAAGCTATGTATCTTTTTTAAAGAGACAAAAAAATAACAAAAAATACCTACGGGGAAATTAATATTGAATCCCAACGATTGAGGAATCGTCAATTTTTTAGACGATTGCCTGAAATGCTAGGTTGAGAGCTCGCGATGACTTCAAATTAAGTAGCGGAGCTCATGAAGAAAATGAATGAATCGGAGCTATGACCTGTACAAAGTAGTGGTCATGTCACCGCGAAGCCTAAAGCGAGCCCCGATGATGACTTCTTGAACATCAGTAGTGAGCACCGTGAAGAAAAGAGGAAGGGAGCGCCTTAGCACTTAGAGCAGTCTGAAGGAGAAGCGACTAGAGTCCCGTTCGGTTGGTTGATTCCAGAAAACAAGCTATGAAACCGAAGTGACGAAGAAATCCCAACGAGAAACGAGAAAAGAACGAGTCGAGTTTGACCTTCGGAACCGAGAATGGGAAAAATCAACTCGGATTGTAGATAAAATTGTAAATATTAGTATTAGATTAGTAGTTAAGTAAATCCTAGTTCCCTATCACTTAGTTTCTAGTATTAGTCTTAAATATAGTTAGGTTTGTTTTTTAATTAAATAATTTTAATCACTCACGATTTTTCCTTTGTTCATCTTTTAATTTATACTCGATTCCGTTCTTTGTAGTTGTTGTTTTTTGTAGTGTTGTTGTTTTCGAAGAAATTCGTAGTTTATTAAGTGTTCAACTATTTTGGTAGTCATCTCTAGTTCCTAAAATAATGGTAGAAATTAGTATTTAGTTATAAATTTTATACTTAATGTTTCATAGTTATCGTTGTGATTCCTCCGTCCGGTTTTGTCAGTAGTCCTCCAGCTCGTATCCTATCCAGTTCCTTCCCTTGAGATTATTCCGTGTTCTTACTTATGTCCTTCCAGCCATCCTGTCCAATCCGCACAATCCTCGTATTTAGTCAAATATCGTATCCGCTTCCTGTATTTTTTTTCTTTCCTGTATTGTTTTTCCAGTGTGTCATCAGCAATCATCATGTCCGATTTATTTGTAGTTTCCTTGTTTTTGCTGCGATTACTGTTCTATCGGTTGTCCTTCATTCCTGATTCTAGTATTCGTGTTCGTCTAGTGGTTGTCCTCCCGATCCTGCTCCATCTTTGTCAGATTCGAATGGGTTTTATCCTTTCGTCTGAGTCTGCTTGTTAATTATCATTGTTTATCGCGTTCAGTCGGTGATGCTGCTTGTTGTCGAACCTAACCTGGGGAAGAAACAAAGAGAAAAACTTCACATCCAATAATTGGAACGATATGTAATTTATACTTTCCTTGTTTTCGGTGATGCGTCCAGTCCTCGCCGCATTCCAAATATCCGTTTTACGGAATCATCCGTGGGGAAATTATAAAATAAATACTCACGACACTGCAAAATCAACGCACTGGTTTGTTTACATTTCACATACTGATTAGTTGGCAATGGAGTGAGTGAATTGTGTGAGTGTATTGAATGAACGAATGAATTTTTGTCGCTTTTATGCAAGGGGTGAGTGAATGTTTAATTGATTGATTGATATATTTGGTGATTTTTTTAGAATTTTTATTTGTTTTTTTTGTGTCATTTTAGCGTTGGCATGAGCCATCGGTAGAAAATGACCGGGAAAAGAATTTAAGATTTTTCTTCGACCGGATGCTTGCAATCTTTGGTTATGTCCGAGGTAGCGTCCGTGTGCGAAGAAAAATCGGTTTATTTTAAGGTGATTATTGTTTCATTCCTTAATTTCTCGGATATAGTTCTGGGGTCGGAATGACGATACTCACCAGGTTACTTTTTCGACGGAGGTCGATAGTCAAGTTATTTGTACATCTTCAGTGTAACTTCTACCAATGAGAAGTGGAAGATGTATAGTTTAGTTATAGTTTAGTTAAATCTAAGTATGTTTTTCTTCATTCAGATGTGAATAAGTTTGCCAACTAATAGTAGTTTTTGAAAGATTAAACGAATTGTATTCTTCGGTTGTTCAGTTCAGTAAATCTCCATAATACCACTTTTTTTCGGTGGGCGTTAGGAGTCTACTTTTGCTGAATATTCACACAACATTTCGCTGGAGACCGGAGCGGTGAAGCGTTGATGGTCAGTTACAGACAGATCCACAGATCTGATACTGGAAATAGAGGAAGAGTCAGATTCTGACGATGACAACATATGACCCCGATAATGTTCGTGAACAATTTAGTAGAAGGAAGACTTCAGTTTCGCCTTCGAAAATTTGATTGGTTTAGGCCAATCAAATTTTCGAAAATTTAGCAGGGAATGATGTAGCGCTGCACTGATTTTAGTATTGTTGAGCCCCTCGTTTCTATGAGTATGAACGTCAGTTTCAACACAACTCCCGTGTGTAGAATCTGAGTGTCTTTTCATATGTGTATGTTTCGGATGAACTGCAAAGCGAATGCTTTTCCCCTTTCCGATTTCACTGCTAGCTATAATTGAGTGCCAGATGTAACTCGACGGCTCAATTTAGCCAAGACACGTCTCAGAAAATGTCTTAGACACTCGTGTGAGTTTTTTCTAAGAAATTCACGTTTCCTTAACCGGGAGAGTTTTTGGCGGGTTTTCTTGGTATTTGAATTCGGAATCCGGCGAGCGACTCGATTTGAGCTGCGCTCGGGAGATTAAAGATAATCGCCCGAAAATGTTTGAAAAGTGGACAGATGTAGGCAAGGGGGTTGAGGGTAAGACTACGTATTATTAATATCGTTAATAATTGCGTAGTTCCGGTCCTTTTGATCATTGCGCTGATCTGAGGACTTCGAAGAAATATTCTTCCATTTCAACTTGGCCCGTGGAAGAGGCAGCAGTGTGTAGTTCCGTTTGTGAAATCGCGAGTAGTTCAAAAGGTAGTTGGTACTTTTCACGCCATAGTTAGTGTAGCTCATTTGTGTTTTTTTTTTCTTTGTTTGTTCTTTTTCTTTTGTTTTTTAGTGAGCGCAGTTAGCTCAATTTTAAATTTAAAATTTACTCCTCCAGTGCGTAAAAGTTCAAATTCAATTGGAGGTAAGCATTGGCTTTTTTTTGCAAAATGTGGCTTTATGGTAAATGGCTTGTGTGTGCGCTTTTTTATGTGTTGTTTCTAGGTGGCACCACTTCTGACCCCACGGCTACGTTGGAATTGGCCCTCTCCGTCAACACGAGGGCCCCAGCAAAATTCTCGCGCCCCCGGCGGCTCGTCATCAGCGGAAGTTCATCGCTCTTCGCCGCCGTACCACGTAAATCCATGGTAGTGAGTACCCATTTTTATTTTCCTTTTAACATGCGCATGTAGGGAAATAATACTTAACACGCTAATAATGAGAGGTGCGCTATAGAGCTCAAGAACAGAAGCAACACCACACAAAAGTACACACACAATAGCTATTGAATGTGAGTGAATGGAGAAGCCATAGCAGTATGACTAGAAAGTCAACCGCCATTACCAAATCTTTTTGAATGTGCCTTTAGTGTAGTGAGCTAATTGCTATGTCTGCAAATCCAATGATTTGATGTTCGAGTCTGGAGTTAGATTAAATTTTTCTGTTATATTATAAATGAGTTGAATTAGTTTTTTTGTCGTCACGCTGTTGTCCTGTAATAAATGTTGAGTTGTTTTTTTTTATAGTCTGAGTTATTTACTGGCTAGCGGTGTGGCCTAAGTACCGGCAACTGATTTTTTGTTGTTGTAAAGGTTTTGAGTCTGCAAAGAGACTCCTTTTTGTTGCAGTTAGTTGAACATCCACTCCTACGCTCCGAAGCGAGCTTCGTTGTGGACAATATTTTCGCTCATTGGTCCAGTGAGGAAAATTTGCTGAAATTTGTGGTCTGGGGATCGGCCCACGCACTCTCGGGCTTTAATCTTGTCCTCTGGACAAGCGGTGTTCGGGTTCACTTTACAGCGCAGCTCAAATTGAGAAACAAACCGGGTTTTGGGGGAAGAAAGAAAAACCCGCCCTGGGAGTTCGATTCTCATTGGCCGGGCAACCAAAAACACGGCGGTTGGCCTCCCTTACGGGAGTGGCGCTTAAGCCAACTGCTTGACTGCGCAGAGCCCCGGTTAGGAAGGACTCACACGCCTAGAAGGCGTGTCGGGTTACAGACTAAGTAAGACTCTTGCAAAAGGCCACTCGAACGGGCTAGGTTCCCTCAAAAAGGACGACGGTTCGTTCACAAAATCTCCCTCAGAAGTATTAGACTTACTGATGAAAACTCACTTCCCGGGATCTACATCGGTTCATTCTGATACCAGTCCTAACTACAACCGCGACATGAAATGCTCTCGAAGGAATTCTCAAAGTGCAAAGGATGTCGCAAAGATAGTTGCTGGAATGGTTTTCACGAGGGCCAGAGTAGAAAGCGCGGTGAGATCCTTTCAACCGTACAAATCCGCAGGTGCAGATGGAATTTTTCCAGCCCTGATTCAAAAAGGAGAATCTAAGCTGATTCCATCTCTAATCGAGATTTTTAAGGCAAGTCTGATACTAGAGCACATTCCTTCCACATGGAGACTCGTTAAAGTGGTCTTCATTCCAAAAGCTGGGAAACGTGATAAATCACTCCCAAAATCATTCAGACCAATTAGTTTATCATCAATACTGCTGAAAACTATGGAAAAAGTATTATATGAATACATAAAGTCTGTATTCATGTCCAAATGCCCTTTATCTAAATACCAGTTTGCCTATCAATCAGGCAAATCCACAGTCACAGCGTTACACACGCTTGTGACTAAAATTGAAAAATCTCTTTCGTCAAAAGAAACTGCATTATGTGCGTTTCTTGATATCGAAGGGGCTTTCGACAATGCTTCCTATGTATCAATGGCACAGGCTATGAGAAGAAGACATTTCGATGACTGCATAGTCGAATGGATCAAAGGCATGCTCACAAATAGACAAATCACCTCGGAGCTGGGTGGGTCATCGACATCTGTGATTGCAACGAAAGGTTGCCCACAAGGAGGGGTTCTATCACCTCTACTTTGGTCACTGGTGGTTGACGACCTTCTGATTAGTTTGGAGGCGAATGGTTTCGAAACCGTGGGTTTTGCTGATGATTTAGTCATAATGGTACGTGGCAAATTCGACGATGTGGTATCGAGTAGGATGCAGATGGCCTTAAACCTCACACAATCATGGTGTATCAAAGAAGGTCTGAGCATAAATCCCTCAAAAACAACAATTGTTCCTTTCACCAAAAAGAAGAAACTGCATCTGCAGACTCTAAATCTTGGAGGAGAGGAAATAAAATTCAGCGTTTCAGTGAAATATCTAGGCGTAATCCTAGATGCTAAACTAAACTGGAACGCACACTTAGATGCAATTATCAGTAAGGCCAACATTGCCCTATGGGCATGTTCTAAAATGATAGGTAGAACATGGGGCCTGAAACCAAAAATGGTTATGTGGGTCTATACAGCAATTGGGCGGCCTAGGATAACATATGCCTCATTAGTATGGTGGCCAAAGACTAAGGAGACTGTAACTACAAAAAAGCGAAACAAACTCCAGCGACTGGCATGCGTTGCTGTAACAGGAGCAATGCGAAGCACACCCTCAAAGGCATTGGAGGTTATCCTTCACTTGTTACCTTTGGGTCAACATGTTCAGCTGGAGGCTAATAGAAGCGCTCTAAAGCTAAAAAGATATAAAAAAATATTAGACGGGGACAAAACTGGTCATTTGAGCATCCTGAATCTCTTACCCGTTGGACCAACCTCAGAGATGAACAGCGATTGGATGGAGCCAAGGACCAATTATGACATTCCATACACAGTGATCGAACTTTCTCGTTCAGTATGGGATGAGGGTGGTCCCGATGTTCGTAATGGTTCAATCCTGTTCTATACCGATGGGTCGAAAATGGGTAACAGAACAGGTGCTGGAGTGTATGGTCCCAGAATAAAAATTTCTGTAGCTATGGGGAACTGGCCAACAGTTTTCCAGACAGAAGTAGCTGCAATAATAGAATGTATAAATGTCTGCCTTAAAAGAAATTATAGACATGCTAACATTTGTATCTTCTCAGACAGTCAAGCAGCACTTAAAGCCCTCAATGCTTTCAAGTGCTATTCAAAAATTGTCTGGGAATGCATTTGCCTTTTACGACAACTGGGTCAGAGAAGCTCGGTACAACTGTACTGGATTCCTGGCCATTGCGGTATAGAAGGAAATGAACAAGCAGATGAACTCGCAAGACGCGGCTCAAGCTCACCCTTCACTGGTCCAGAACCATTCTGTGGAATTTCTGAATGTGTGTTGAAGAGTGAGCTGAAGAAATGGGAAGACCGGGAAGTAATGGGCAACTGGATGGCTGTACAACTCAACCAGTCAAAAAAATTTATCACGCCGAGTATTAAAATTACTCAACAATTGCTGAGTCTTAATAAGAAAGACTTCAGCACATTCACTGGTCTTATAACAGGACACTGTCCGAGTAAATACCATCTCAAAAACATAGGTTTAGTGCAAGATGATATTTGTCGCTTTTGTAATGCCGAAAGCGAAACCTCGGAACATTTGCTCTGCAAATGCGGAGCACTAACAAGACGCAGACTTCAACACCTTGATAAGGCTATTCTGGAGCCCAAGGAAGTTTGGTCTGTGTCGCTGATCAGGACTATAAATTTTATCAAACAGATTATTCCTGATTGGCACCTATCTCGCTATAGCTTTCAGTCTACTTCTTCATCAATAAGCAGTAGATAAGCTTGAAGCGTAGTACAAAAAATGGGGCATACCACAATAGTTCAAACTAATGGACGCAGTGGTTCACACCCAACAAGGGAAAAAAAATCAATTACATCTCTTCAATGAGCAGTAATCCCACCTCGAATGTTCCTCATTGGGTACGATATCGCAGCAGCGCAGAGCTATCTTTAGTATGTATTGATTAAACTAGTAAATGAATGAAACAATGAAATCCCAATTTAGATCAATTCATGCATTATGGTAGTAGTTATCGCAGCAAATAATCATCCAAATTTTGCCTAGTCATTAAACGGTATGCGTAGAAGTTGTACCCGCTTTTGAAGATCGTGTTAGCAAAACGAATTCTGGAGTGTAAAAATGCATGGGAGTATAAAAGTACTGCCAAGATCTGCAATGCTGATTTTCCTAACTCATTGGTTTCGGAATCTGTGTTCGGAAAACACATTCCGATTTGCAAAAATGCAAGCGAGTATAAAAGTACTCGCAGCTTGCATTTCATTTGAATGCCAATTTCCCACGTTCCATGGTTTTGAAATCCGTGTTAGGGATATAATCTGATTTGCAGAAACGCAAACGAGTTAAAAGTACCCACAACTTGCATCTATTTTGCAATGCCAATTTCCCCAGGCTTAATATGGTTTTGAAATCTGTGTTAGGGAAACATTCCAATTTGCAAAAACGCAAACGAGTACAAAAGTACTCGTTGATTGCATCTAATTTGCAATGCCAGTTTCCCTAGGCTCCATGGTTTTGAAGTCTGTGTTAGGGAAGCATTCTGATTTGCAAAAACGCAAACGAGTACAAAAGTACCCGCTGCTTGCATCTATTTTGCAGTGCCGATCTCCCCAGGCTCCATGGTTTTGGAATCTGTGTTAGGAAAACATTCCGATTTGAAAAAACGCAAACGAGTACAAAAGCTGCGCAATCATTACTGAGTGGATTTCCGAGCGACACTCGCTTTTATACCGATTGGTGTGTTTTCAATACCCTGTTTTGCAAGCAATTTTAAGGCTATTGAAACAAGTTTTTGGATCAAAAAGTAACAAGTATAGAACGCGTAGACATTTTATCTTTCGAATGAAGTGTTTATCATATCATTTCGTTCAGTTGTTTAGGAGCTATTAACACTCAAAATCTCGGTCTCCGGCGTAACGCTTTCGTTTTCGAAACTTTGATTTTACACCCCGGTATAGAAATGAAAGACGTAGTCCTACGTCAAAAAAATTATAGGAGGTTGTGTTCAAGACACGACCGCATTGTTGACGTAGAACTACGCTGTGGTTTAATTCAAGTCGCTTGTTTATAACTGCGGATATTATTTTATAATGCTACGATAATTTTGAAATAACCATTCTACCAGTTTGGTCGCCCTGAAATGTTTTTTTTATTGTAGACTCATTTGACGATAATTGTTTGATGATTCGTTCTTGTGCTCGCAGAACAATACATGCTCGATATAAGCGCAGCTGTCATCCTTAGTGGAGGAAGTTTTGCTACTGGCAAGCGAAACCAAATCACATATAAAATTCCAGAATGACATTTACTTTCTTGGTGACTAAATAACCGAAATAAACTATCTGTTAATCTCAACAACCTCGAAAAGAGTAATACTGCTTCATTATGATCAAGATTAGCGCAAATGCAATCCTAATTGAAAGCAGTTTTGCGACTGGCACGTGAGCCCAAATAAATAACTTTTTAAAATAAGTTTATTATAACTTTTCGAATAACTTGATATTCCCCAAATAATTTTTTTGGTGCACAATCTTAACACCTGCTTTACCATAGCGTCAGTTCAATGCATTGATGACAGAAAACAAACAATGTTAACTGCTTGGAAGAAGGCTGAATATTTGCCCCAGCAGAGATTAAATACTAATACCCTATCGTAAATATTTTCCTTCCGCTATCTCCCCTCCTTGTTTATGCAACCTTAATGCAATGGCGTCAGTTTGATGTAATGACTGCGATGCCAGAGACATCAACGAATGAGTATTTTGGTCGCGTCCACAGCTCAATCCGAAACGAAGACATGTGATGACGCAAAACAAAGAAGAACAAGCGATATTCATTGCTTTGAATACAGAACGATACTGAAAGTTTGCCTTCCTTTCTTGCTCGATACTTTAAACTTCTTCAGTTCATTCGTCTCTAACCTTCGAAAAGGCCCTTGGAAAACTTTACTTTGTCCATCATATTACTTCTCCACTCCCATTGCCTTGAGAAAGGCATTCGATCCCTCGCCGTCCAGCTCGAATGAAAGTTTGTCTCAGCGAGATCCACTGTTTATACTATTGGCAAATATTCCTCTTCGTTCTTCTTCTTTTCTTTTGTTCACGGAGACTTAACATCTTACGATTTCTCCTTCTTCTTCTTCTTCTTTTTGGCTTTAAGAGGGTTTAAACTTTTCAGTTCATTCGCCTCTAGACATTTCTCCTTCGTTACTCGTCGATAAGTTACTCGTTATTGACAGCTGTGTTCGTGAAAGCACACAAATGGATAGAACAAATATATGAGGGAATGGGAATGCTTCCAATTTTCATTAATTTAAACCATATACAGACTATGGGATTGTAATGTATAGCATATCAAACAAATCTTAGGGAATTTCCAATTCGTTTGGTATGTGAATCGTCAAAATCCGTTCACGGCAAAAATAGTTATTAACGTTAACTTTATTTCATAAAAACGTGACCTGTTTTCTGATTTGGCACTCCTAATGTAAGACGTAGTTCTACGTCTAAAATTATAAGGAGCTATTAAATTTTTTTGCGTGAACGTTTAATCTGAAAGACCCTGTACAACGAAAAATGCTTTGGGGAGAAATTATTTTCATTGTTTCTTCAAAGCACACTACAACTGTCAAACTTGCATAGTATGATACTGTCATTGATTATGGCAATTTTACAAAAGTTTTTCATTTATATTCTTGATGCTTTCTAACAATACAAGAGTCTGTTTTACTGCACAGGTGCGTATCATACATATCTCCCTTAACACTAGAACTATCGACAATTCGTTATACATAATAGTTGACAAAGCAAACGTAATTCCGCAATGAAAATTATTTCTAGTGAATATGTTGGTTGTTTAGTAAAAAATAACTAATGTATTGCATGTACACAGTATGTTCAATAAATAAGGGGACTTTCAATTTAAATGATGGAACACTGCCATACAAATGAAATACAAATTTCTTCTATGGTGTTAGACATTCCTATCCCCTCTCTAAAGGAGGGGGTTGCATAACTCGAGAACTAATCAAGCAAAAGGAGCCAAATTTGGGATGCGAGGATTTTTGGGTACGAGAAATGTTTCTATGATGGTATAACACCCCTCCCTCCTCTGGAACGGAGAATGGTTCACTCTATCCCATTCCATTAAGCATTTCCATAGCCATAGTCGATTTTGCTTCAACACTACGAATGGATTTCTCTAGAGATAGGCAATAGCCAAAAATCGAAGGGGACACAAATCACGTGTAAAAAGAGCAGTTGTCAAAAATTAACTCAACATTCAAAATAGCCGTACTTGTCGACATAAGTGAAAGATGTGAGTACCAACATAATGCCACAAAAAATCTAGAATCGAATATACGTAATCCGCGATACTTTCTGAACAGACCTCTTATACGATTTTTAAATAATTATATATTTTTTAATTGTTATCTAATGTCATACAGTTTGTGCAAAATTACCGCACGCACATTGTATATCTTCTTCTTTCTATATAAATAAAAATGGATACACATTCGGCGATCAATTTTTATTTATATATATATACTAGCTAACCCGGCAAACTTCGTCCCGCCCATTTACTTGATTAATTCTCGAGTAATGCAGAAATTTGTGTTTTATTTGTATGGCAGCCACCCCTAAGAGAGGGGGGAGGGGTATCTAACCACCATAGAAACATTCATTGTACCCTAAAGTTTCCATATGCCTAATTTGGTTTAATTTGCTTGATTAATTCTCGGGTAATGCAAAAATTTGTGTTTCATTTGTACGGCAGCCCCCTCTAAGAGAGGAGGAAGGAGTATCTTAACACCATAGAAACATTTATTGCATCCTAAAACCTCCACATGCCAAATTTGGTTTCATTTGCTTGATTAATTCTCGAGTAATGCAGAAATTTGTGTTTCATTTGTATGGCAGCCCCCCCTTTGAGTGGGGGAAGGACTGTCTAACCATCATAGAAACATTTATTGCACCCTAAAACTTTCACATGCCAACTTTGGTTTCGTTTGATTGATTAATTTTCGAGAAATGCAAAAAATTGTGTTTCATTTGTATGGCAGCCCCCTCTAAGAGAGGGGGAAGGAGTATCTTATCACCATAGAAACATTTATTGCATCCTAAAACCTCCAAATGCCAAATTTGGTTCCATTTGCTTGATTAATTCTCGAGTAATGCAGAAATTTGTGTTTCATTTGTATGGCAGCCCCCCCTTTGAGTGGGAGAAGGACTGTCTAACCATCATAGAAACATTTATTGCACCCTAAAACTTTCACATGTCAACTTTGGTTTCGTTTGCTTGGTTAATTTCCGAGTAATGCAGAAATTTGTGTTTCATTTGTATGGCAGCCCCCCCTTAGAGAGGGGGGAGGGGTCTCAAAATATCACGAAAACCTTCCCCGGCCCCAAAAACTCCTACATACCAATTTTCATGTCGATCGGTTCAGTAGTTTCCGAGTCTATAAGAATCAGACAGACAGACAGACATCACTCCATTTTTATATATATAGATAGATATATAGATATATATATATATATATATATATATATATATATATATATATATATATATATATATATATATATATATATATATATATATATATATATATATATATATATATAGAATCTATAAGAGCAAAACTCGAGGAAAGAGTTGTCCAATTTAGGGGTGTCTTTACTTAATCATATTCTCTGTATCAAACATTTATTCCATGTAACGGAGAAACATGTTATTTCAAGTGGTTGAAAAATATTCAACGAGAATTGTGTCTGAAAATAATCTGATATTATAATGACGAGTTTTGGTAATAGTACTAGGAATTTTATAGTAAAAGGTTATTTCAAAGGGTCGATTGGAAGATCAATCAATGAACAGTTCTGCGATTGGACGCATGAACGTGCGCTTAGTAAGAATACTTGAATGTTTGGAGGTGTTGATAACAAAAAAAATAAATTTTGGGCGGGGCGAAGTCTGCCGGGTCTGCTAGTATTGAATAAAAATTCATGATAACTTCTTGTGAACAAATGATACAACCGGTCAATTTGACCGGTAGGTAGTTCTCGTTCTCAAATTCTTGCAAGAAACATTGCGTACAATAATGAAAATTGTCAAAGCATTCATCCACTAGGTGTCGTTTCTATCGATGTTTCAGAATACAACCTAAAAAGTACCAGCAATTTCAAGATGCGTATATTTTCACCATGGCTTGTCCTAGTTATCGATACAAGTAAACAGAAAATATTTGAAATATGCCTTATTCGAGGAGATTCCATCATTTACAGTTGTTTGTCCCTTTCTAAAATCCCTCGAGTAGCATTGGACCCCTACCTCTGAGCGGTCACACTATCGGAAACTGTTAATTTCGGGATTTTTTTATGAGTGTCGTTGGATTTTTCGATCACTTTCGTACTTCCTGCATCGCAAAACAATTCCTCTTGTTACACTTGTGCAAGTTATATGTTGTATTGGCTATCAAATTTCAATTGGCTAATCAAAGCTAAAATCAAAACCAAAATATCCGAAATTTATCCGAAAAACACAAACACAAGTTTTGTGGAGGCAAATCCCATCAATGCATCATCATAATGCAACACTGATAGATAAGAATGCAATCATTGTTTTATAATGGAGAGAATTATTGCAAGCTGATCGCCATGCGTTACAAAAAACGATAACCAAAATCGCCGCTATCTTCTATCGCTGCGGAAACCTAATCACAGTCGAAAATTTACAATGAGAAGGATTAATGTTGACCGGTACCCTAATTTCACCAGATAACAAGTGCACAACGGATTTGTAGCGCGCTTTTTAAGACCGCCACTTTTGGGGTACGATACCGAAAGCTATCTGCAGTCACAATGTTGCGTACGGTGTCGATAGTCGTATTCGCCCTCATCGGTTCTACCCTAGCCGGAGCGCTTCCGAACAGAATCTATCTCGGAAGAGGTCGCATCGTTGGAGGATCCAATGCCATCGAAGGACAATTCCCCTTCCAGGTATCACTGCGTTCCTCGGATGGCATCCACTTCTGCGGTGGAACGATCATCGATAATCGATGGATTCTGACAGCTGCGCACTGTACCATTGGAAGAGCACCTACACAAATGGTGGTGGTAGCTGGAACGCTCCTTCTCAGCTCTGGTGGAACAACTCATCAGGTTCTTCGGGTTGTTTACCATCCTCATTTTAGTCTCACCAGATGGGAAAATGACGTTTCACTGGTTGAATTGACTACCCCGATTGTTTTCACCAACAATGTGGGACCCGTTGAGCTGGAGGCGAGTTTCGTGAACGAGGCGTCTGGCGCTCAAGCAGCAGGATGGGGCCTTACTTCTGTAAGTAGAATTCTTCAATTGGCGCAATAACCCTACTGATGCCATTTCTTGACTCAACACAGAATCCTGGATCCGCCTCGAACCATTTGCAGTGGATTGAAGCAACTATCATCTCACTGGCCGCATGTCGTGAAGCGTACAGCCCTGACAACGCTGACCACGTTTATGACAACACGATCTGCACGTCAAGCCCGGTTGGAATCGGAATATGTTCCGGGGATGCCGGTGGACCGCTGATGCTCGGCGGGCGTCAACAGGGCATTGCGTCATGGGGTGTTCCATGCGCCGTGGGTTATCCCGATGTGTTCGCTCGGGTGTCCTCACACAGAAGCTGGATTCTGGAGACCGTCGCATGAGCAATGAATTGTGTGGAGATAGTGACATAAAATAAAACTGAGTCAAAAAACCAGACGATTTTTATTGCAAAAAAAAGTTGGATTTAGGCCTAGGGGCACGACCGGATCTTGACATAGGACTGTGATTGTGTTTAGTTATTGCATTTGAATTGAAGGAAGGAAGGTATTGAATTAGAGAGACTTTAAACTCTGAGAGTTCATTCGTCTCTTAATTTGAATTGAGTTTTTTCATTGTCCAAAATCTCTATTTTTTTCTCCTTTGATACATCAAATGGAAGCCCAGAAACAAACCGTTTCCTGTATGAACTTGTATCCTTTACGGGTTGATGAGATAACGTGGTAGAATTCGGAACCACATTCTGTTCAAAAATGTACACAAAAACACCATTGAAGCCATTACTACGTTTTCATATGTTTATTCAATTATGCAGAATAAGATTAGGAGCCGGGTTGTAAAAAATTTATACGTAACTAGGTAATGTATATTGAGTAAGTTCGTGAAGCTGCTATAGCGATTTGATCTCATTGGATGCTAAGCTCTGCTTAGGTATAGGAAAGAGATAGGAGAATGGGCAAGCGCATTCGAGGAAGTGAAACGGGCTTCTAAGGAAGACATATATGGGGAACATAAGACCTACACGATAAAGACGTGAATTGATTGAACTTTGAAGATAATAGAGGAAAACCATCTTCCAAGATCTCGCTCCATTGATTCTGCCAACTTATAAATGCCTGTTTGTCCGAAAAATGGAGAATAACTCGTGATACTCATCGACGCACATTGTGAGCTAACACCGAATTGCAGACAAAAAGTTTACTCGTTGGTTCGGGGAGAAAAGCTTGTCAATCGAAAAAAAACATACCCATTCCATAGTGGAGGCGATCTGGCGTAGTGGTAACATCCATACCTCTCACGCTTAAGGTCACGAGTTAAATTCTCACTCCCGACATTCTTCCAAAAATTGAAGTATAAGTGACAAACCAGCCAAAAGTGTTGAAAGTCACTATAATACAGTTAAAAAAAAATACCCATTTCAATCATCAAATTGTTTAACTTTTTGACGTGGGGCTACGTCTAACAGGAAATTAAGTGCAGGGAAAAATGAAAGATTTGGAATGCTTATAACTCGAACATATCCTCATAGATCGGAGAGATGTTTCTATCTATCACAATTAATAAAATGTTATTTTTCCTGAGATAAGCAATTTAATAACTGTAAAATGCCAAGCGCTATCTAAACGCCCCGTTTTGATTGGCCCGATTTACAGTTTCCCCAACACAGTCATCAAAACCAAGGTGCCTTACATTATATGGCGTTTGTTTATTCTTTATTTACAAAGCAAATATGTTGAATTCAATTGAATTCGAAAATTGTTTCATTCAATCAGTAATTTAATCAATACTAGATTACTAAGTCACCGTAGTTTCACGTCAACCTTGCGGTTATATTATAGATATAACCCACTCATTTTGACGTAGAACTACGTCTTTCATTAAGGGACTAATCAGAAAACAGGTCACGTTTTTATGAAATAAAGTTAACGTTAATAACTATTTTGGCCGCGAGCGGATTTTAGCAATTATCATACCAAACGAATCGGAAATTCCCTAAGATTTGTTTGTTATACTATATATTACAATTACCTGGTGTGTAAATGGTTTAAATTGATGAAAACTAGAAGCATTTCCATTTTCCCATACATTTGTTTTGCTCATTTGTGAACTTCCCTATCCATGCCGTCAATAACGAGCTACTGATTGGCGAGCAACGAATGGGAATGATTTAAAGTCTCCATGAACAAAGGAAAGAAGAAGATTAAGAACGAAGGTGAATAATTGCCTAGCGCATAAATATTGGATCTCGCTGAGGCATACTTTCTGTTAGAGGCGAATGAACTGAAAAGAATGAAGCCTCTTTAAAACAAAGAATGGAATGGTAGGCAAACTTTCAGTATCGTTCTAGATACGAAGAAATGAACATCGCTTGTTCTTCCTTGTTTTGCGTCATCATATGTCTTCGTTTCGGATTGAGCTGTGGACGACAAAATTACTTACTCGCTGATGTCTCTGGCATTGCAATCATTACATCAAGCTGACGCCATTCCATCAAGGTTCTGAACTACACAATTGTGTGGGGAATCATCAAACTAGGCTATCATCGGCTCACCTAGAGAATAATTGTTCGGGAATTTTGTGTGTCATTTGGTTTCGCATAACAGTAGCAAAACTGTCTCCATCAAGGATGGAAGCTAAGTTAAACGAGACAGGCAATATTAATAGAAAGGGCTTCGGTTGAGAAAAGTGCAAGATAAGTGTGTGTATATTTAGTTGCTTCAAGCCATCGATATTTGGCTTTGCGTACGTGCGTACTTCATAACCCATATGTACAAATAGGGCATCTTCGCTACGTTTGGTGGTGCAAATTATGCAGCCGCGATAATAAATACTAACAAAGAGGGAAGTCGCGGAAGAGGAATATTTGCGCTTGGATATGAATAATGGATCTCTGTTGAGGCAAATATTCAGACTTTTTCTTTTTTCAAAGCAGCTAACATCGCTTGTTTGATGTCATCCTGAGAGCTTCGTTGGTACCTTTGACATTGCATCAATGCACCGAACTAACGCTATGGCGAAGCAGGCGTTAAGGTTGTGCACCGCATAATTATTTGAGGAATATCAAGCTGAACCATAGGGGGACCCAAATATGGAACTCGGTCGTTATTTTGAGTATTACTCAGCTCGCAATTAAGTTGGAAACCCGTCCAAACCCTTGATTTGTAGATAAAAGTCCTCAGTTTGACCCCCCAAAAACCACAACCGCCTATCTTTAATAGTTTTCCCAAAAATTTTATTTTTGTAAAAACCTTACTTTCAAAATTTCAAAAAAATGGTCGCCAAATTTGGTTTTTTTTACTTTAAAATATTATTGAAATACTCAGAAAAAAGATTTATTAAGGAAAGAAACAAGTGATTATTAACAACAAAATTCACACAGAAAAGCCATGTTGTTTCTGGTCGACGCCCGCACAATCCTTACACATGTAATCTATACAGAGTGGTTTTAGGCACGTTGAAAGTTCTAACAGCTATTTTAAAACCACCATTATCCTTCTCACATATTTTTAGTGCATTTTCCATGTCACTGTCAGCATAAGTTTTCCGTTTCTTTGCGTTAGAATTACCAGTCATCTCGTTTTCTGCTGTAAACAAAACAGTTCCATATTAGGCAACTCGGACTTTTTTTAATGACTTTAACATAATTTTAAAATGAGTTGACATCAAATCATCATATAGTATATGTCCTGAAAGTACGATACCGAACAACATGAACTTTCGAAACTTTTTCGACCCTATATTTGAGTTATTGAGATTAACAGACAGAATTTATTTCGTTTATTTAATCACCAAGAATGTAAATGTCGTTCTAGAATGTTGTATCGGATTGGGTTGCGCTTGCAAGTAGCAAAACTTTCTCCACAAAGGATAACAGCTGCGCTTTTCTCGAGCATGAGAAAGTAATGCAACTTTTTTCGAGGCTAGTAATATTATCGTTTCTTCTGTTTCGCAAAAGGCGCAAAAGGATGAGAAGTGTTTATATTCTTAGTCGCTTCAAGCCACCAATGTATGGCTCTGTATGAATGCTATGCTGAACGCTTGTGAGACGCTGGTTGGTTTACGTTGTACGAAGGATGTCTAGAGGTGCAATTCCACTGAGACAATCCGAAATAAAATGTAGCATGATATTTGATACTTGCAAGTATTGCCATTGTAATTGTTTCTATGCGGTGCCAAAGAAAGATTGATGTAGTTATGAGATGTGGAATAATAGTGCTAGTGCAACAAGCATATAATCGCCTGTAGCCGAGTGTATTATAATTGTTAAAAAGGCCACATGCCACATTGACAAAGTGCGACATGCGAATCATCAATCAATTATCGTCATTGATTCTACATATGTCGCAATAACGATTATGAATGATATGCGTTTGAAATCTCTTTATGACTCGTTACATTTTTCGTAGAGTAACCCCTCTTCAAAGAAATCAAAAACATAGTCCTATGTCAAAAAAGTTGTCAATACCTTGATGAACAATACAATAAAATCAGAAATCGGTTTAAATCCAAATTCCGAGCACAAATTTTCAAGCATGGACTGAATGAGTGTGAACGCACCCCACTGTATTATTATCACTTTATAATCTGCAGATTGCTTTGTACTAGATTCCGATTGATTTGTTTCTATGGTCTTTGATGGTTTGAACTTTGCGACCCACTTTGAAAACCGCCATTCGAAACCACGATAAAAGATTAATATTTGTTGCCATCTCACGGTCAAACTCCTTCGCTCGGCTATTCATAGCAAACTCTTATCGCACCCCAAAAATAAAATCTGATAATTTAAATTCATCGATTGGGATATGTTGTGTTTCCTAACTTACTTTAAAAGCACCACGAGTTTTGCACATTGCGTTAGTTCACAATGTTACATTCAACCTCGATTGTCGTGCTGTTTCTGCTCGGTGCTGCTTTTGCATCAGCACTCCCAGGCGGACTCAACCAGCGGATTGTTGGAGGAAAGTATGCCTTCAAAGGCCAGTTTCCGTATCAGGCGTCATTGCGATGGGCCAACGATGACCTTTTTTGTGGTGCTGTGATCATTAACGAAAAGTGGGTTTTGACGGCTGCATCCTGTGTACCTGGACCACTTATTCCTAGTATCCGCGTTGTGGTTGGAGCACTGCAGCTAAGAGGGGATGGAACAACACACCTAATATACGATATAATTCCTCATCCTGGGTTCAACCCGGTAACGCACGAAAATGATATTGCACTCATTAAGCTAGTTGAACCAATCAAGTTTTCGGATAGTGTCAGCAGTATCAAGCTGGAGAAAGATTTCTCCAACGAAAACAAAGCTGGGGCTCAAGCTTCCGGATGGGGCTATACAACGGTAAACTAATCGATTTGAGCGTTTGTCATCATTCGATGTTTATACTAAGTGCTATATTTCTTTCCACAGTATGGTGGACCCAAATCAAGCCTTTTACAATGGGTTGAGCTGAACATCCTCACGCTGGAGGAATGTCGCCAAAAACATACCGCGGAGAACGCAAGGTTTGTTTTCAACAGCACTATCTGTACTTTGAGTGACGTTGGCACCGGAATGTGCTATGGTGATGCTGGTGGCCCCTTGACACACAACGGAAAACTACAGGGAATTGTATCGTGGGCAATACCTTGTGCGAAAGGTTACCCCGACGTGTTCATGCGTGTTTCGTCGTATTATTCATGGATAACGGAAGTAACGGGTTTAGATTTTGACTAAATCGTTGTTTGAGTTGGTGTTTTGGGTTACATTTGTTATAGAATACGTTTGTATGAATAAACGTCTCTCGATCATTTATGATTGATTTATGATTTTGACGTAGGACTACGTCTTTCATTTCTATACTGTGGTGGAAGTTCGAAATATCGAAAACGATAGCGCTATGCCGGATTTTAAGCGTTAATACCTCCTAGCTAACTGAACGAACGATAGCCACTTCATTTGATAGATAAAATGTCTAGTTAATTATTGATCCAAAAACATGTTTCAATAGCTAAAAAATTGCTTTGAAATCACTCGAATCTGTATATAAACTGGCGACCACTCGGAAATCTATTTAGCCGTGATTGCGATGTGATGTGCATCATGCTCTTCTCTCCCAATCACGTTTCTTTTCTGCAGCCGGACTGAACGGAGCATTTACCGAAAACCGTAGTATCGATGATAGTTCCCAATTGTTCGTCTGCCACTCGAGTAAGCCAGACGAGGCGAATGCTGCGGATCGGCGTGCAGAGGCTAGTGCATCAAAACAACGGGCCAGCGCACAGTGGGACCGTTTTTTCGTTTTACCTTACATTTTAGAGGTTAGGTGTCTCCAGAAAAATTCAGAATATTGATTTGGATAATTTGACATTTCCATTTAAACTCTTACTAAGTTACAATATAAATTTTAAAAAACTAACTTTTTATACTCACGAGATAGTTGAGCTATGTCTCTAGCAAAATTGTAGAGCTGTCAATTTCATGAAGCTTTGCTGAAGATACATAATATCTATCTATTAGTCTTCTTCTGAGAAATGTATCTCAAAACTAGTTTTTCAACTTAAGTTGTATCTAAATAACATTATATCAACTCAACATGTTCCGCAAAGTTTTGGGTGACATTAAAATACATAACTTTGCTGAAGACACTATTTATTTATAGCGACACCATTGCGATGTGTAGCAGCTACGAAGCAGAAGTATTGCACTTTTACTTACAATATTATTCAAAAATGTGCACGTTTGTGCATCGATATCCAACGTAATTTTTGACGTAGAACTACGTCTTTCAGGAAGGGTGCCAAATCAGAAAACATGTCACGTTTTTATGAAATAAAGTTAACGTTAATAACTATTTTCACAGCGAACGGAATCTGATGATTTGCATACCAATCGAATTAGAATTCTCTATGATTTGTTTGATATGCTATACATTACAATTCCCTAAACCCTAGACGTTTTAAACTAATGAAAACTGGAAGCATTTTCATTTCCCCATACATTTGTTCTGCCGATTTGTGTGCTTCCCGCACTGAATGTCTATCATTGAACAGTCTCGATTGTTATGAAATAATATGTCGTTTTGCGTTTTATTTTATCTATTTCATTTCGAAGAAAAGCAACTGAAACCATGTTCAAAATATCACTCCATCACTTTCGACTATATTCCAGAGTATTTTATTCATCTGTGATTGAAATTCAAAATAAGACCAATAAATGATCGAATATATTCCATTAAATCAAACATTGAATCATGTTTTGAAATTTGATACACTTCTTCTTCTTGAATGGCGTTAACGTTCCCTGTGGAACTTTTGCCGTCTCAACGTATTCATTAACTAGCGTCGTTCATTAATACTTGGTTGAGATTTCTATGCCGAATAACACGCCTTGAATGTACTCTGGAGTGGCAAGCTCTAGAATACGCGTGACCACAGTGCAAGCCGGAAGAATTTTCTTTGACGAAAAATCCCCCAACCAGAACGGGAATCGAACCCGAACACCCGGCATGATAGTGTGGGACGCTAACCACTCGGCCACGGGTGCACGATTTTGATACACTACCAATGCGAATTTTAATTTTTGTTTAAGCACTATAGTCAATACTGAACAAATTTTTGACAAATCTTTTGATATTTGTATCATTTCTTAATATTTAGTTTATTTTCCACAACACTTCCCAAGCTATATGTATCTTGAACAATATGCATTATTTATAGCATCCTCTTTTATAGCAGTAAAACAGATCCGAACCCCGTATAAATTTTGTTTATGTTTACATCACAACTTGGGCTAATTCCAACTCAACCTGTGAATTGTTGACCATTATTCAAAACCGACCCTAACTCAACTATTCCATTCAGTGACTAAGAGTCAAAAATTCACATGGCATTTGACTTGGGCTTTCCCCGACTCAACATGTCCAAATGTTGGTCTTGGCCTTCCATCGGCTTAATTTTTTTTCACAACGTTGGCCAGTGTCTTATACCGGCTCAATTCCATCATCTCCTTGGCCATGGTCTTCAACTGGCTCAATATATTTTTTTCTTCTTAGACTTTTAAAAACTCATTTGTTGGCCATGGTCTTTCACTGGCTCAACTATTTTTCTACATTGAAGACACATATGTGATGGAACCTACCAGTTACATGTGTCTGGGAGAATCCGTTGTGCAAATACATGCAAGTTGGGGTAATTCTTATTCCCACTGAAGTGTGTTCCGTCTAAATCGAGGTGCCTTACATTACATGGCGTTTATTCAAATTCTTTACTTACATAGCAAATAGGTTGAGTTCAACTGAATTCGAAAATTGGGTCATTCAATCAATAATTTAATCAATACAAATAAATAATTACTAAGCCAACGATAGTCCCACGTCAACCATGCGGTTATGTCATAGATATAACCCACCAATTTTTTAACATCAGATGTTCCTCCCCTTCCAGGGGATAGCATTTTGTCTTTATTCACCGATGACGCTGTCAACATCTATAAGGGTTGAGTGATCCGTGCTCTATCGAGAAGATTACAGGAGGACCTCGATGTTTTGTCCGGCTATTTCAAATGCGGCTTAAACAAAGGCCATTCTGTTTCCGCACTCTAGACCACCGAAGCTCGTTCCACCTAGTGATGTGTATGTCAGCCTCAGCAACAGTCCCATTCAATGGTCAGGAGATGTGGTTTTCCTGGGTCTCACAATCGATATCAATCTACTATTCCGTTCCAAGAGAGTTTCATATCCACTAATCAACGGGGGATCGTCATTGTGCCCCAGAAACAAGCTTGCTATACGCAAGCAAATAGTCCGTTGATAGAATACGCTTTGCCGGTCTGGGAGTCATGACCAAAAATCCGTCATGCAAAATTGCAAATTGTAATAGTTGTTATCCATGGTTATTATGCAAAGAAAGAATGGATAAATTTCCAATCACATCACTCACCACAGTGAATCCTGATTCTTACCTTTCTCTACTAACAACTATTTCTTCCTTGATAATCGCTAGAGAACCACGCATTGTGGTGACCCTTCCGGCCTTCGAGTGGCGAATATCATACTAACATTCCTTCCCTCTTCCTGGTGACTGTAAGGACGTGGCCGGCGTCGTTAATGACTATTTGAAGCTCAATTCACCGAAACTTCCACAATGAGCATGATTTGCTACTACCAGCGTCATTCGGTGTGTTCTATGTGCAATTTCGCTGGTTCAGGTCAATCACGAAGAGCAACTACGAAGTGTACAGTCTACCCAAGCGCAAGCTCTTCGAGCCCATTCCATTTTTTCCATCGATGCAAAGATTAAGATTATCATTGTTCACCGTTTCATCCGGTTTTAGAAGCTCATGGTACACCATACCCTGCTGGTCCCATCACACACAGAGCATTGTTTTTCAGCCGAAACGTCCATGGTCCTTCAGATTGAAATCACCTCTTCCGAATTTCTGAAATTTATCCAACATGCCAAATGATTGTAGCAACCAGACATCATTTTTAAATATTTTTATTAGAGACTAAATTGGCCTCTGCCATGTAATTTTTTTCTCTGGACCTGGAACATAGGTTCAGTTCATGTTCTAATACGAGTTAGCTCAGAAAATAACTTTACTTGAAGTCAGAAGCCACTCGAACGCAAGATTGAATTTCAGTATATCAGTAGCTTATCAATATATATGTTGAAAAATAATAAAGGGTGTGTCACATCAAATTGCATCACGGAAAAAACGCTGTAGAAATTTAATTTTTAGGAATTCTATCTGCAGCTTTCGCTTATAATCAGATAAGAGTGTATAGATCACGTTGGCCATGCTTCACTGTCAATTTTTCGTAAATTTGGAAAAATGTCGTCGAACGAAAAAGAGCGTCGTGAATTAATCCTGTGCACTCATTTCGAGAATCCGAGTTGTCACATCGGGACATCGGTAAGATGCTGGGAATCGTCCAATCCACGGTCAGCAGAGTACTAAAACGATACTTCGAGAACCTAACCATCGACCGGAAGGTGAAGAACGGCAAAAATGGATGCTCCGTCAGTGAAAAAGATCACAAGCGCGTAGTTAAGCAGTTAAGACGTGATCTGAGAAGTTCGGTCCGGGATGTCGCCAATAAGCTGAATTTGTCAAGTTCATTCGTCCAGCGGACCAAGCAGCGGGAGGGCCTGCGTACATACAAGGTTCAGAAGGCTCCTAACCGCGACGAAAGGCAAAACATGGCGGGGAAGACGCGAGCCCGGAAGCTGTACACCGAAATGCTGACGAAGCCGCATTGCCTGGTAATGGACGACGAAACCTACGTCAAAGCAGACTTTCGTCAGCTGCCGGGCCTGTTGTTCTTCTCCGCAGAGGACAAATTCAGCGTTCCGGAAGAGATTCGCAAGCAGAAACTATCCAAGTTTGCCAAAAAGTACATGGTGTGGCAAGCGATCTGCTCTTGCGGAAAGTGGAGCGCCCCCTTCGTGATGACCGGCACGCTTACTACCACTATTGAAGCAGCACGAGGGCCCGACCATCTTCTGGCCGGATCTCGCTTCGTGTCACTATTCAAAGGACGTGTTGGAGTGGTACGAAGCCAACGGGGTCACCTTCGTGCCAAAGGAAATGAACCCGCCCAACGCGCCGGAGCTTCGCCCAATAGAGAAATATTGGGCGATTATGAAGCAGGCCCACCGGAAGAACCCAAAAGTTGTCAAATCGGAGGCGGACTTCAAGAGAAAATGGATTTCTGTTCAAAAAAAACTACAACCTGACGTTGTACAGAACCTTATGGACGGGGTAAAGAGGAAGGTGCGAGCATACGGGCTTGGGCTCGAAGTATGAATAAAAAGAAAATGCCAAAAGTTGTTTAATAGTTTTTATTTTACTGTCTAAAATTTTCAAAAGGATCGGTCTACTGGGCGAATTTCTACAGCGTTTTTTCCGTGATGCAATTTGATGTGACACACCCTTTAGCATACTCCAAAATTATTTACCTGTTATGTAATTTTTTTATTAATGCCATAAATAGATTTATCCCCTCACCGTGGACAAGCGTGGACATATCAAAGAAACCGAATTGTTTGGTGAAAACAGCACTTCTATCATCGAACTTCCACGAATGCCACAATCGATCGATGAGTCCAACTGTTGGGAATGAGGATATTATTTACGAGGAGGAATCAATTCCTTCTTTGAGCATTCATAATTCATTTCCGGCTACACGATGGGTATGAAAATCTATCAAATGGACGCAAGGCTCCTCGGTTTTTTCAGTACAATCAAAAAGTTCAAATGAATTGAATTTCATGAGTATTTACATTCATTCATTCATTGAGAATTTCAGATGCAACTTCGAACAAATGTTTACCGAGCTAGCGGTAGTCCTTCGTCTACCTTGCGGTTGTATCACAGATATAACTCGCTTCTAGTTTTTTTTCCTAAGGATCAATTATTTTAGATCTGTAAAGAATTGATTTGACCCTTTTAGGAAAACGAATCAGCATTGCGGTGATACGAACACCTCCACACAAACTCTCATCCGCAACTCTAATCGACAGACAACCGACAGAAAACGCGATCGCTCCCAGGCGGAAGTTTGTTAATTTTCCATTTGTGGCATTTTCCAGCCGGCGCTAAAATTACATCCCAGTCACAAAGTCTTCCGTTCACCAGCGGAGAAGCATATGGAAAATATGTCGCTCCGCTGCATTGAACTCCGAGATGCTGCAACTGCTTCTGCTGCTGCTGATCAATAATTTACATGCGGACAAAAACACTGCCCTGGCATGTGCGGTTCTCTTGTGCCCTTCGTTCCGTGAATAATGACCCGGAGGCCGACACATGCCACATTTGCCACAAGATGAAGAGTTGGCCAGAAGTTGCTCTTCGGACCGAGCTGCTGCCGGAACTCGCCGGTAAACGATAGAGTCTCCGGTTCGATGGTGCATCGGTGCTGATGCCACAGGAAACCAACTAAAAATAGAAAATTTACTGCAGAATTTGTTTTGAAGTTGATTGACATTCTTCGGCGGTTGAGGCGTTTCGCAAGCGGAAGTGCAGTGTCCGCCTGCTTTCTATCGAACAGGAAGCCTGGATGAAATATGCACCTACGAAGGCGGAGAAGTTTGCTATTATGTTTTCATTATTTGATTAGTAAATTATATGGAAATCAGACCATGTGGCAGCAACTGCATACTTGGACATATGCATTTCTCCCTACAAACATTGGTATTAAACAAACTTTCGAATAAATCCCTTTACGACAACATTGGCTTTGCTGCAATTATAGTTATTGTGTTTTCCAGAGCCAGATTGCCGCGTCCTGAGAGGGTAAAATATGAAATGCCAGGACCCACATTTCTCCAAGGAAACCCGCGACTATCTTGGAAAATTAATGGCGCTTAGATTTCACGCTCCGTTCCCATTTTTCTCCGCCAGCCAACCGCCAGAAAGCCATTGTTCAAAGTTTAAACTCGAGACTGCATCCAATGACTAAGGAGAAAGCGGTGCCGAGCGCGAAAGTTGCAGTTGCAGCAATAATGCAGATGCCGTGTATCGGGTTGAAGGATAAGTGAGAGATAGCATCTTCTCGTCTTCCTGGAACGGTGCAGCACTTCTTTCGCAACCCTTCGCAGTGGCAAATCGGATTATCCAGGGAGGGCGGCAACGCAATAATAGCGCAAATGCATTATATTTGCTGTGTGGTTAGCGGTGTTGGCAGCACTGTCATCCCGAAAGGGTGAGCGTATTCACCACCATTGCGGTCACGCTTGGCGACCATTATCTGATTATCACCCTGGCTGCAACCAGTCGACCTTCAGCAGCATCTCAGCGGAAGATGAGTGTTCATCGAAAGTGCAATCCCTATTGCCCCGACTCTCGGGCCACTGGGGTGGCTTCGCTCCGTGCATTCGGCCCACAGATATTTTATCATTTGGCTCGAGTCCCAGCGGAACCGCTTGACTCACTACCTACATCCTTGTCTGAATAACGCGCAGAAAATCGGCTGGAATAAGTGAATGTGCATGTGTACCTTGCAAAGCCCCGGCATAAGACGCCGCCGCCGCCCGGTGACGGAAAAGATGGGATAAAATATGCTAATCTGTGCATTATTATCTTTGATAAATTTGAGATTATACAGTCTTTCTGCTCCACTTTTGTGCGCTTTCATCGGGGATGATGAGAATCGCTCGAAATCTTCATTATCGAAGCTGTTACTTCCCGTGCATTAAAAGTGTTACTCTTGGCACACAAGCACACGCTCTGGCGGAAGTGCATTATAACATAATCGCCAGTTCACGTTCAAGTAATTCTGAAGAATTACTTAGTGCATGCAAATGACGACAGTTCGGTAAGCGGTTTCGAACAACCGAAATGAATGTTTAATAAGTTGGTTCATATTCTTAAAATCCTTGCATCTTACGGTTGGTTAGAAATGCATAACATCATTCGTGGTTGTCACTACCCTGTTTAATATTCTATAAGGGCTTTTAGGGCAAGGATTTTTATGTATTAGATTTATTAAAATCTGACGGATTTTGCGCCAACTCATCTGTGAGGTTGGCAGCACCCTCTCCGGATTCATTCACACTTTGTGGATGTGGAGACATTAGATAATAAGACATCTTTGCATACTATTTTTTCCAAAATTAACCTAGTGTGTCCTTAGGAAGAGCGGACTATTTTGATTTACGACTACATCTTTCATTTCTATACCGGGGTGTAAGTTCAAAGTGTCGAAAACAAGAGCGTTACATTTGAAGTACAGGTCGGACCCGATTATATATAATCGCAATTTCACTTTCAACGTTAATTTTCGAATCCAATACATAATCGAATCACAAAAAAGCTATTTTTCTATTAAGGGTTGACATTCATACATTAATGAAAAAATTGTTTTCTTGAGATTCGATTATGTATAGGATTTGAAAATAATTGTTGAAAAAAAATGGTCAACAATATATAATCGAGTCCGACCTGTACACGTTTTTATGAAATAAAGTTAACGTTAAAAACAATTTTTGAATAAAACGACTTCTGATGATTTGTAAATCAGTCGAATAGGAAATTCACTGCCAAGATTCTCTAATCCGCAAATGGTTTAATTAACGAAAAATGGAAGCATTCTTATTTTTCCATACGTTTGTTCCGCTCAATTGAGTATTCATCTACTCGTGCTGTCAATAAGGTTTTACATACATCTATATACATCCATTCCACGCCAAACCGATATAGTGGTTCTCAGATTTTCGTCTAAAGTTGTAATTTTGTTCTTTGTCGCAAAACATTAGACTCGTATTTTTTTTATTTTTTGACGTGAGACTACGTCTAACTGGAGTATATGGGGGTAAAATGAAAACCTAAACACAGAACATGCAGGAAAAAATTTAAGATTTCGAATGCCTATAACTCGAACATTTCTTAATAGATCGGAAAGATGTTCAGCTGCACCTCGGCCGTTTCGGTTGCTTCTAGTCGCGAGAGCACTCCCTCAATCATGGACACTCCCATGACAGAATCATCTACAGAAAGTTCGACAAGCGATTCCGACAGTGAATCGGTTATTTCCATGGATACTTCAGAAATCCCAAAAGAGAACAAAAGAAAAATGAATAAGGAATCATCTTCAGAATCAGAGCAGAAATCTGAAGATTAAACCCAAATTATTAAGGAAAGGAAAAGAACAAAAAATGAATAAAGACCGACACCACCAACGAATAACAACAATACAACCCCTACAAAAAACAACAACAACACGCACAACAAACATCTCAAAGACCTCTACACCAAACAAGAACGACACCAATACCTCGAAGAAAGCTTCTCTTTCCAAGGGTAAAGGACCTTCGAACTAATCCTATGGATAGTTCAAATATACACACAATTAAGACCAAGGAATTAGAGTTAAAAAAAATCTAACACAATCATTACAGAAATTCGGGATACAATGGAACAACAGAAGTATCCGACAAAATATTTTAGAATTGAAAATGCTTATTTCAAACTCTAATCCCACAGTCATAGCCCTTCAGGAAACTATGACTCCAAACAGTTTTGATAAATATTTTATTCCAAAGTACATCACATACTTTAAAGAGGGTCCCAACCCCTCAGCTAACGAAGTTGCAATTGCAATCAAAGATGGCACTCCACATGATCTTCCCCCCACTACCACCGACCTTCCGGTAGTGGTAGTGCCCATTAAACACCCCTTTCCAATCACAGTTGTCAGCATCTACACTACTCATAATTCTGATCCGGCTACTCTACGCGGCCAGCTGGACCATCTGTTTAGCCAACTTCCCGCCCCAATCATGCTTATGTGTGATTTCAACGCCCACTCTATCTCCCTTCTCAACAACGGTCAACACACCAGAATCCACCCTCCTTCTGGTACTACTTCGGCCATAGATCTCACTATGGTATCACACAAACTCTCTTCTAAACTTTCCTGAAACATTCACGACGATACATGCGGCAACGATCATTTTCCAATCCTCATTTTCTTCGGCCTATCTTCTCCAGAGTTTTCGACTAGGCCAAAATCGAAATTTGAACACGCTGACTGGTCAGGCTATCAATTTGATATTGAAAACCGCCTTTCCGCTAAACGGGATTGGACAGCCGAGGAATTCTCCAACGTTCTCCTTGAAGTTTCAATGGTGCACATCCCCAGAACCAGTGGTATCCCTGGTAGGAAATGCGTCCCATGGTGGTCGTCTGAGGTGAAGGTAGTGATCAAAGGTCGACATAAGGTCTACCGCAAATTAAGAAAGGCCCATCCAAACAGCCCACTAAGGGCCCACTCTGCTTACAGAGTTCTAAAGGGCTCGCAACGAAGCTTAGACTGTCATTAACACAGCCAAGCACAACAGTTGGGTTTAATTCGTCAGCGAAATTAATCCCAACGCGTCAACAAAGGAGTTATGGAGTAAGATTGGCAGACTTCATGGCAAGAAAAGAAGCAAAGAATATAATCTTATAATAAACGGTCAATACACCAATGACCGGAAAATCATTGCCGAGGCGTTTGGAGATTTCTTTGCGTCTGCCTCTTCCGATCAAAGCTACGACCAAACCTTCCAAACCCACAAAACGGAATGCGAAAAAATTCCCATCGATTTCCATACCGATGTGGAATTTGACTTCAACAAAAAACCTCTCCTTTAAAGAGCTCGATTGGGTACTGAACAAAGTCAAACAAGAATCCACAAGACCCGATGACATCAGCTACCCTATGCTAAAGAATTTACCCCATCTCGGGAAAAAAGCACTACTGAAGCTCCTCAACAAAGTCTGGGACAGTGGAACCCTTCCCAGCAGCTGGAAAGAGGGTTTAATGATCTGTATTCCGAAACCAGACAAGAACAACCATCTTCTCGACAAATTCCATCCCATCACTCTTCTAAAGGGTGTGTCACATCAAATTGCATCACGGAAAAAACGCTGTAGAAATTTAATTTTTAGGAATTATATCTTCAGCTTTCGCTTATAATCAGATAAGAGTGTATAGATCACGTTGGCCATGCTTCACTCTCAATTTTTCGTAAATTTGGAAAAATGTCGTCGAACGAAAAAGATCGTCGTGAATTAATCCTGTGCACTCATTTCGAGAATCCGGAGTTGTCACATCGGGACATCGGTAAGATGCTGGGAATCGTCCAATCCACGGTCAGCAGAGTACTAAAACGATACTTCGAGAACCTAACCATCGACCGGAAGGTGAAGAACGGCAAAAATGGATGCTCCGTCAGTGAAAAAGATCACAAGCGCGTAGTTAAGCAGTTTAGACGTGATCCGAGAAGTTCGGTCCGGGATGTCGCCAATTAGCAGAATTTGTCAAGTTCATTCGTCCAGCGGACCAAGCAGCGGGAGGGCCTGCGTACATACAAGGTTCAGAAGGCTCCTAACCGCGACGAAAGGCAAAACATGGTGGGGAAGACGCAACCCCGTAGCTGTACACCGAAATGCTGACGAAGCCGCATTGCCTGGTAATGGACGACGAAACCTACGTCAAAGCGGACTTTCGTCAGCTGCCGGGCCTGTTATTCTTCTCCGCAGAGGACAAATTCAGCGTTCCGGAGGAGATTCGCAAGCAGAAACTATCCAAGTTTGCCAAAAAGTACATGGTGTGGCAAGCGATCTGCTCTTGCGGAAAGCGGAGCGCCCCCTTCGTGATGACCGGCACGGGCAGGTAAACGGGCAGGTTTACCTTAACGAGTGCCTACAGAAACGCTTACTACCACTATTGAAGCAGCACGAGGGCCCGACCATCTTCTGGCCGGATCTCGCTTCGTGCCACTATTCAAAGGACGTGTTGGAGTGGTACGAAGCCAACGGGGTCACCTTCGTGCCAAAGGAAATGAACCCGCCCAACGCGCCGGAGCTTCGCCCAATAGAGAAATATTGGGCGATTATGAAGCAGGCCCTCCGGAAGAACCCAAAAGTTGTCAAATCGGAGGCGGACTTCAAGAGAAAATGGATTTCTGTTCAAAAAAAACTACAACCTGACGTTGTACAGAACCTTATGGACGGGGTAAAGAGGAAGGTGCGAGCATACGGGCTTGGGCTCGAAGTATGAATAAAAAGAAAATGCCAAAAGTTGTTTAATAGTTTTTATTTTACTGTCTAAAATTTTCAAAAGGATCGGTCTACTGGGCGAATTTCTACAGCATTTTTTCCGTGATGCAATTTGATGTGACACACCCTTTAAGTTGCGTTGGGAAAGTCATTGAAAAAATGATCAATCGACGCTTAACGACGCAGAAGATTGCCTCGTAGCAATCGAAAAAATCCTAGACGACGATCCTAGATTACATAAAATAGACATTGTTTCACCTGACCTATCCTTCGATCGGGTATGGAGGTACCCAGTGCTGAAAAACCTTTTCAACTGAGGGACTCGTGGGAGGTTAGGCCTCTTCATAAAAAGATTTCTTGAAAACCGGTCTTTCAAAACCATCATCAACAACCACAGTTTTATCTTTAAAAAACCCAGAAAAAAGTTTCCCCCAAGGCTCAGCACTTTCACCTACCCTTTTCAACATTGCTATGCAATACATCTTCGAACTCATTCCCGACCACATAAAAATCATAGTCAAAACCATCCGTCACTTGTCACTTTCCGAAAGTGACTACAATGTGCCACTAATACAAAACATGGTTCAAAAATCATACGAACAGTGATCTCCCTGATATATGAACGTTCATCTGCTACGGGAAGAAGTTGGAACGTCAAACCGCCTAACATTAACCTCGATCCTCTCAAGGCTGTTCGAGCGGGAGACCCTTCTCCAAAAGTCAAAACTTGCTTTAATAACCTCATTACAACCAATTTCCAAATCAATCACCAGGTATATACAGATGGTTCAGTCAGTGCCGATGGAGTTGGATGTGAAATTTTTGAGTGTTGATACACAGGTAGCTTTTCTCTTCCACCGCAATGCTCCATCTACAGTGCTTTCGCCCATTTAATAGCTACCAGAGAATGTACCCATGAATTCCTTCCTACCACAATATTTCCGACTTGGATAACTGTCTACACGATCTTCTCAGTGGAAACAGCAAACACCCATGGATTCAACAAACAAAAAAGGCTGCTTCAGATAAAAACATCTCCTTCTGCTGGGTCTATTTTCAAAAAACTCAAACATTGACCGCTTTGCGCCACTCTCCCTTAAGTCCGAGTAAGCTAAAAGTCGCAATAGGGTGTTTTTTCGAGATGGTGAGCATTTTTATGGGGTAACTTTTTGAGTTTTTTTTTAAAACCGAAAAATCACCGGAAATCGGGGTTTTAAAAAAAAAATTGATGCCAAATGTCTTAAAATTGCATGACACGTCGATATGTCAAAAAAAATGTAGTCAAAAATCGACTTTTGAGGCGAAAAAACGACAAAAAAATTTTTTTTCGTCAAAAATAAATTTCGAGATAACTATAAATCACGACGATTAATGCAATTTTAAGACATTTGGCATCTATTTTTTTAAAAAAAACCCCGATTTCCGGTGATTTTTCAGTTTTTGAAAAAATTGAAATTTTAACGATTGTGACACCGGTAAATGAAGTCAGATTGAGCTAATATTTTGCTTAGGATATATTATCGTGCAAATAAACATTTCGTAGCAAGTTCCGAATGAAAAATCGAGATAACTATTTTTATTGGCACCCAAAACCATACTTTTCGTTTCGTATTCCTTTTTGAAATTCGAGATGACCATTTTCATTGGCACCCTAATATACATGAATATATACACGCATCTATTAAAACATATTTTTACATATTCACACAACTATATTCCATTCATTGCATTACATTTTAACTGATCTCCTAATTTTACAGCCACACTCACCAATAAGGACAAATTCATCAAATAAACCTATCCATATTTCAGACCTACTATATACCATTAAATTCAAAACCACTATATTTTACGAGTATCACTATTTATATTTTGGGAATTGGCAACACTGATGTCATGTGAGTCCATCCGACGGTTCCATCGTAAAGTTTGACATTTTTGACGATATACGTACTCAGAACATTTTGTCATACGGACGCTATTTGTTTATGTTATATTTAGTTGAAAGTTTGGTCTCGGCAAAAAAATGGAACTGAATCGTGAACATTTTCGTGCGATGATTTTTTACGACTTTCGACGTGGATTATCACAACAAGAGTGCGTCAATCAACTTAATTTGACTTTTGGCGATGAAGCTCCATCAAAAACCACTGTGTATCGCTGGTATAGTGAATTTAATCGTGGTCGTAGTTCGCTGTCCGACGAGTTTCGTGAAGGTCGTCCAAAATCGACTGTAGTGCCAGAAAACATCGATGCTGTGCACGAAACAATTAAGCAAGATCGTCATGTAACCTATTGTGAGATTGAGGCATCCCTAAGCATTAGTTCTACCAGCATATATGCGATTTTACATGAACACTTAGTTGTGCGAAAATTATGTTCACGTTGGATCCCACATAATTTGACAATCGCTCAAAAAAAAGGCTCGTGTCGATTGGAATAAATGCTTTGAAAATTGGTTTAAGCGCATGCAAAAGTGTATCGATCATAGTGGCGAGTACTTTGAAAAACAATAAAAATATATTCGCAGCTTAACTATTTGTTTTTGTTCCTATTCCCGAAGTATAAATAGTGACCCTCGTATTATCTATTCAAACTGTATTGCATTTCATTTCACCCTACCCCACCCCCCACTCCTCCCTTCATTCCTTCCTATACCACTCCTCCCCCTCCCATTCCTTTTAATTCCCGCCCAATCCACTCCACTCCTTTCCATCCCATTCCACTTTTGAGGCGGTTTTTCTTTCGGTTCGGAGTCGGAGACGATTACGCTTCGTGGCCGCTTTGGTCCCCTGATTAATAAATATAGATATATCCTTTTCTTTACAGCTCATATCAAATATCTTATGCAGTATAGGATCCCATTCTATCTTCGCCTTGAATCTATAACTGAGCGGACAGGTCTGATGAGTAGTTTTGTTTTCCCAATGCCTTCGTTCCGCCAGCCTCCTCAAGGCTGGTGTTCAATGGCATTTCTCAATGCTAGAGGCGAATGAACTGCAAAGAATAAACTCACTCTCACTGCAGCCACGAAGGCAGAAGCGTCGTGCTCAGCGTTGCCAATGTTCCAGTTTAAACTGGAATCTTCCAGTTTTTTTCTCTCGATCCAGTCAAACAGTTAAATCCCAAAATCTTCCAGTTTTTTCAAATATTATCCAGTTTTTTTCTAGTTTTTTATATGTGTGCTTCAGTTTTATCCATTTAATGTAAAATAAGTATATCAATATTACCCTTGCCATCCCTTCGACAATTTTGTTTCTTTTAAATTTATCGTTCGATCAATCTTGGATAGATCTTTTTTTTCTTACAGTGTTATTTTGCTTCTGCTTACACTTCAGAATTCAATTCGGTTAGCGCGCAGTGCGTGTAGTATCTACCCAAGCAGTAACGTGCTACACTGTCTTTGAATTTATATAAATATCAGATGTTCTAGTTCTTCCAAATCATTCTAATGTTAAGAAGATCATAGAGTCAATGTGCTACATTCACTTTAAATGGATATGAATATAAAACCCAAGCAACCTTGCTTCCATTTACATCAATGGGATATTAGGTTCTCATGGTTACTCAAAGGATTTTTAGTTCTAAAAGCATTAATAGTACGCATAATCTAAGCTTTCTTATTTGACGCATAGTTCGTAATAAAATGAGAAATGCATACTTTGCATAAAATGCATAAGCACTATATTGTTTATTTTGCAAATTTATATAAAGGGTGTGTCACATCCAATTGCATCACGGAAAAAACTCTGTAGAAATTCGCCCAGTAGACCGATCCTTTTGAAAATTTTAGACAGTAAAATAAAAACTATTAAACAACTTTTGGCATTTTCTTTTTATTCATACTTCGAGCCCAAGCCCGTATGCTCGCACCTTCCTCTTTACCCCGTCCATAAGGTTCTGTACAACGTCAGGTTGTAGTTTTTATTGAACAGAAATCCATTTTCTCTTGAAGTCCGCCTCCGATTTGACAACTTTTGGGTTCTTCCGGAGGGCCTGCTTCATAATCGCCATAATCGCGGGTTCATTTCCTTTGGCACGAAGGTGACCCCGTTGGCTTCGTACCACTCCAACACGTCCTTTGAATAGTGGCACGAAGCGAGATCCGGCCAGAAGATGGTCGGGTCCTCGTGCTGCTTCAATAGTGGTAGTACGCGCTTCTGTAGGCACTCCTTAAGGTAAACCTGCCCGTTTACCGTGCCGGTCATCACCGTGATGCAATTTGATGTGACACACCCTTTACTATGTATATTTTTTTCCAAAAAACTTTCTTTAGCAGGAAGAAATACTTAAAGATACCTCAATTTGTTTTAGATACCAAAATTTAGTTTGAACGAGCCTGATATAAGATTATAATACCAGACAATAAGACCAAGTAATTGGAGAGAGAAATCTCTTCTCAATACCCAAATTTGATAACTTCAATACCAAAGTAATAATCGAGTAATTTTGTTTTGGTAATGAATGTGAATGTGGAATAATTTTG
This sequence comes from Toxorhynchites rutilus septentrionalis, assembly GCF_029784135.1. Taxonomy (NCBI): domain Eukaryota; kingdom Metazoa; phylum Arthropoda; class Insecta; order Diptera; family Culicidae; genus Toxorhynchites; species Toxorhynchites rutilus. The sequence goes on from NC_073745.1 coordinate 48,548,629, forward strand.
TGGAACTTAATCAAAACCTATTCCAGAATGCTTATACATAGATTGCAGCAGATAACAGTGATTTTTTTGCAATTTGTTGCAATATTACAGGTCTCTTTAAAATGTTAACGAATGGGAGCTGAAATAAACTACGCAAAAATGCCAAATAGAAGGTAAGGTTAGGTACCGTGCACTGATTAATTGATTTCTTTTATTCTACATTCCCCGTGAATTTGAAAAAAATAGCAACGAAGATGGTAAAAAGAAACACTACAGAAATGTCAAAATTAGCATTGGAAGAAAAAGAAGAGAGGACTGAGGTTTGGTTCGATGCAGTGATCTATAACCAGAAACCATGTCCCCATCTCTAATCACATTGCCGAACAGTTTTCTCGACATCTTTTATCAACTATTTTATGATCTTGACGTATTAACTACGGGTCTTTTAACACATTAAGGACCGCACGTTTTGGGGCAAACTTTTACGCTTCATTTGTTCGGATTTCACGAACCTTCCTTCGGTGATGATGAGACGAAGGTGAGCCATCGGTAGGCCTTGTTAGATTCTTGGCAGACCAAGAATTTAACCATCAAGTAGAGAAAACACGACTTATTTCGTCATCCATCCGTAATAGACGGAACGCGAAAAACGAGAAAACTCGTGAGCGGTCCGCAATGTGTTAAAGTGTAAGCCAAATAAAACCGTATGTTCTGAAGATTCTAGAGGAAAATATCCTCAAATATTCTTTCACACTAATGTTCGAGTGATACGAAAAGTCATTTTAGTCTGCTCGAAGGATAAGATCAGGTAATGGCAATGGTAATGGTTGATTTTATGATCACAACCGTTCTTTTTAAAATAAAACGGGATCCAGTTTTTTTGAGAGCAATCTTCCAGTTTTTTGAAAAATATTATTGGCAACCCTGGTCGTGCTCTCTCTCACTTGGACCAGAAGCGAAAACATCGTGTTTGGACCAACGAGCAATATCACATCCCCCAACCTTCGTGGGAAGCAGGAAGGACGTCTCCAAGGAACGAAACCGGCAGGAAGGACGCTACCAGGTACCCAGGATCCAACCCAACGCAACGGGCGTTGGTGAATATAAAGAGGCCAAATTAACTTAGCCTAATCCGAAATTTCAAAATTCCCTCCTCTCTTTCCTCTTTTTTTCCCTTTGGCTCCGCCCGTCAAACAACTCCTAGAGACGTGGTACCACCGGATCACAGCAGTAGCATACTGGTTATGTGCTCTACGTGATCTGACCTACCAGAAAGCGTCCAATAATGGGACTTTCTCCTCCTTTTCATTTGCGCTCGTATGCAGCCACATTTGGAAACTGTTGAAAGAAGCCAAAACTCCTTTCCAATTGAATACGAAGACGAATTTCTTCGTAGTCCGATGACTATTCTCAGTTCGATATGACTTGAGAAGTCATCCAATTTTTAATACTTTTTGTAGGAATTCTTTAATATTTTTTATGTAGGAATTCCGATGATTGATGTAAATCTAACAAGCATTTTAAAACTAAAATTTCACAGTGATTAGATCAAAAAAGCATCCTTTTTTTAAATATTTGTAATGAATTTCTATCAAATTTGAATATCCTAAAAAATGCGTTCTTTTCATAAGTTGTTAATGATTTACCAAATTATTACTCTTTTTTTCACCAACAATGATAATTTCATCGGAATCTGTAATAATCCACAACATTCTCTTAACAAAAATGTTTACACAAACGGTTACGTTCCAAAAATGCACAAACATGCTTTTATGAAATCTGTGTATTTTAATTCCTTTAATCCAAATATTGTCTGCTATACTGAAAGCTTGTGCATGAACCCAGATTAAAGATGCATGACTCCATGGTCGGTCCACATTTGTCATGGGATTGTTCAATAAACCTGAAATTTCTAGAGGTACTAATGATCAAACCGAACAAGCATCAAACCCCGGCTCAAGTGCACGTCGGACAACAGGAATTACATTAAAGATGACTACATAACATACAACAGAAGCAATCAAATCTCAACCAAATTTGTATTTCATCCAAACAGAACCTAACCTTTCCTCTGAATCTATCTCAGAAGTATCCCAGAAGTTTGGTTGCAAGTGACGCATTCCGAATGGAAATGTTCCTGGCAGCAAGTTAGCAAGTCGTTTCTCCGTATCGTCAATTAAACAGCGCTATGTTACCACCGGCTGACAAAACGCGGAAACTCGGTTCCACCCAAAAGATAGTGCTTCAGAGCAATAATTTTAATTTCTGGTATCTTTCGCGAAGCGAAAAATGGAAATTGCTCTCTGACACGTACTGTGTTTTATTTTAAATTCATTTCGCGAACTAATGTTATACAACAAGCGCGACACGTATCATTTCGCACTGTCTGTTGTTTTCCACCCCCAGTTTGGAGCTGCCATTGTGCACTATTTGGGGGAGGACGTCAAGTGCAGCAGTGAAAAAACGAGGCAAGGTAGCTGGAACCTAGTTAGGTGGGATGAGCGGTACTCGTTACAAATCTGCTCAAATAATGAAAACATACAAAACGACAAGGATGATTCATCTTACTGCTGTGTGCTCTCTCCTCTGGAGCTGACTCTTGTTCACAGGTGCCACTTGCATATGTGCAACGATTGTGTCTTATGCGAGAAGCGTTCGTGCTCCGGCGAGGAAGTCTCCCCCACACTACGACGAGGAACGCTAGGTTCATTCAACCGCTTCCACGTTTCGCAAGATGTAAACCAAGCAGAACCATCGAATACAGTTTTTTCAAATACAATTTCACTCCGAAACCTCCTTCCATTGCACAGCACGGCACTTCCGGCGGAGCGTTAAGGTGGAAGATATGTAAATAAAGCAAATGAGAAACGCAACCACCAGCTGCCGCTTTTGCAACTCCAAACCGCTGCTTCATCGGAGGGAAACAAGTGAATGTAGCGAAAAAAAAGATGTCAGAAAGCGGCAAAACGCATCAGCAGACTCACAAGTATAATCTTTAGGAAAACATTCCTTTTTTGTGCCATTCAGGTTTACCAGACGCATATTTTGCATCCTCATTCTTGTATCCTTTTTTTCGTCCGTTTTTTGTTTGTGGGACAGAGCTTCAGGAGTTGAATACTCATTTGCAAGTGGAGGCATACATTTAAGGCTTTTTTTCACGTTTATGTGAATTTTGAACAATGTCAGAATACATGCTGTAGCAAGTGCCAGCTTCTTTTCACAATACGCGAGACTTTTGTACCGTCGATTCTCAATTGTAGTCTGGCATCATTTCCGTTTTTGGTTTATGTGCCAGAGCACGTGTCGATGAATGTTTGCCGCTCACAGCAATTATCATAATTGTGCGCATATACACATGTATCCTAAAGTACGAATGACGCTGGAAGTGTGTACTGGCGGTTACCTGTCTTGTGCAAATTTAATTAGGAAGAATTTGACATATACAATTAAAATACTCCGCATGATGTTTCACGAGTGTTTCGGGACATTTTTTTGTGTAATGAAAATTTAAAAAATATTTCTACGGGAACCCGGGGCAAAAGTGCCCATCTGATTATTTTGCCTATTTCCATCTTTTACAATAATTTAACTACAGAACTTTGTTTTATACAGATACTGCAAATATCTCACATATTATCAGCCAGAACCTTAAATATTTTTTATTGGAAAACAGATAAATACTAACTGAGTTTCTTACAACTGCAATCTATATAAGAACGCACGGGCGCAAATTAACGAAATACCCTCAGTTTCTATATGTTTGCATGACTCCACCCATCAATACAAATAGAATAAACTTTTTCTTCAACTTACTGTATGAACTAATTTAAATCGTACGCATTTATTTCAATGAAAAATAAATTTGTTATCTCTCAACTTCCGGGGCAAAAGGAGCCATTATTACCGGGGTAAAAATGCCATAGTCGTAACCTCGAATTCGATCTGTCAAACGCAAATAGTGTAATCGTGGTTGTGTTTGTTGTGGTCATGGTTTGTAAATATGAACGGATTTCGTTCCGAAACCAGTGGCAGATGGAAACTATGGTTGTTGCCGTACATTCTGTAAATCATGGAGACGAGCTGCGGAGGAATATAGTTTGCCCAGAAGAACATTGGCCAAATATGTGCAGAAGTTAGGCCGCTTTAAAACTGTGTTTTCTAAACAACAGGAGGAATAACTCGTGAGTCACCTCCCTCATATGCAGAAGTTATTTTATGGGCTGACAACACACGACATCCCGAACCTAGGGTATAAAATCGCAGAGTGAAATAGTTTAGATCACTCTTTCGACAAAACATCCAAATTGGCAGGAGAAGATTGGCTTGCCGGTTTTCGTGAACGCCACCAGAACGTGACTTGCGTTCTTTGGAACCACCCTGGATTTCACAGTGCTTTTTTCATCAAAAATTATATTTTTATAAGATTAGAACTCTTGCCCCGTACTGGGAAAATACAAGCCAAAAACATCATTTTTGTAAATGAAACATTTTCATAGTAAACATAACTTTTGAACAATTTGAAGCATAGCTACACCTAAATAGGAGTATAAATGAACAAACCAGCAAAAAAATGGGCAAAAAATAACAAAAGAGCATTCAAAAACGCGTATTAGCTTAGGGTGGCACTCTTGCCTCGGGTTCCCCTACACCCAAACCGAATGCCTGGCGCTAGCTTCCCTGCGTTCCCATCGTTGAACAACACCAACAACTCTTTTGAATGTGTTTCAATATTTGTGTATATTACTTAGATCGATTGAATTCCAATAGACGTTAGTGTCTGTATCGTTGCGATCGGGTTCGGATGGGAGACGTTAGGAAGATAAGATCCTGTGATTGCTTGACTAATTATTGTTTGAGCACGATTCGAAGATTGAGAATCAATAACGAGAAAATATGCCATACTTTACAGTTTTAATTCACAATTTCACGGTTTTGACTGGCTACAAATTTTACCCATTTCTGAAGCGGATTATTCGCTCGCGATGACAAACGGGTTACTTATGACTACTTCAAGCGGAAACTGTCTTAGATAAAGTGCGATTGGAATCGGCGCAAACAGAAGCCAAGCCACGACTGTGGGGATGGTTTCGCTGATTGTTTGGTGGGATTGGCAAATAATCATCTACAATAACTTACTCGCTATGGCCAACATGGAAATTCAGAAGCAACAATTCTTGCGTAACTTTTGAAAAGGTTCTATGTAACGGTCACATCAACTCGAGAAAAACAAAGTTAAAGACCGAAACATTGTACCGAGAATTGTTTCAAAAGGAATCGATCTTTATCACTTTTTTTACAACTAGCAGTCAATAATAACTTTGAAAAATCAACCGTAACTGTTGTTATGCGCTTTTAGTTTGAAATTGAAACCTCCGGGCGAAAAATGTTACATTGGACGTTTTGACGGGCCGCTTTGTACATTGGACAAATTACGATGCACGATAAGAATTTGAAAATAACTACTGAACAACGATCCAAATACTTGCACTTCGTGGTAAAAGCAGATCATTATTGTTATTACTCGTTGAATTGCATCAAAAACGATATCAACACCCGAAAAATAACAAAAACTCAAAATGACCGAAGTGCGACTTCGAGTTGTTTTGATTGTTTTGTTACTTCGGACGTATCGAGCATCAGAGGAAAGTGGCGTCCGAAGTAGCAGTCGAGTGCTTAAAATCCGAATCTGTACATTGGACATTTTTTGTATCGGTAATAAAAAGGTGAAAATGGTAGATAATGGAATGATTGTTTCCTCAATGCATTCAATGATTGATAATTAATAGTGTGCATCCGTTAACTCGATTTGTTTACATTTGTTACTTAAAAAAAAGGTACGCGAGAATTGCCCAAAAGCAATCAACTTTCGCTTTTTTGTTATTTTTTTCTTTGTTCTGGTCTGCTCATCAAAACATTTTTTTTTAAATTTCTATCGACCAATTCCTCCAGTACAGTCAATCGCAAAATTGAGTGTACACATGCAGATGTTTGGTACAATGGCGACTTCTGGAACTGGACCATGAAGTTCATCGATCCTAAATGAACAAGGTTGAACATCTTTAAACGTAGCCTGCGGTTTTCCGTGCAGAAATTGGGTCTCCCTCGTGATTACTACTTTCAATTGGATGGTGTCCCGAAGCTCTATAACTGATCTATCTGCTCTATAATGTCCAAATCAACTCAAACATTTCCACAATCACCAATCTTGAACACTATTGAGCATTTATGGTGTGAAATCAAGAACCGTCTGAAGAATAAAAAAAAATTATAGAAGGTTGTGTCCAAGATACGACCGCATTGTTGACGTAGAACTACGCTGTTATTTTAAATAAGTCGCTTTGGGATATTATTCTATAATGCTGTGAAATTTTAGAAACAACTGCTTAGTAGAATAATCTTTGAAGTGGTTTTTTCATTGTAGAATCTGTTGACGATAATTGATTAATGATTCATTCTTGCCCTCGCAAAACAATACACTAGCTGGTCGTACGTCGCAATTTATTTCATGTCAATGCATTGAAAATTTACCTCGAACGCTATTCCGATGGCCTTTTTCGCAATTGACATAGACTCGGCTATAGTCGATTATATACATGTTGCACCAGCACCGTTATTCCACATCACATAACTACATCAATATATCTTTCGCACCGCATGGAAACAACAACATGTTATGCTACATGTTATTCAGTATTGCCTCAAAGGAATCGCACCTCTAGGCATCGTTCGTACAACGTAAACCAAGCTCCAAACAAGCATTCGCCATAGCATGCATACAGAGCCATACTTTGGTGACTTGAACTACAAGGAATATAAACACTTCTCATCATTTTGCGCTATTCTCAAAAGAAACGCTTCTGTTAATATTACTGGCCTCGAAAAAGAGTTGCATTACTTTCTCATGCTCGAGAGAAGCGCAGCTGTCACCCTAAGTGGAGCAAGTTTTGTTACTGGCAAGTGAAACCTAATCATATACAAAATTCCAGAACGACATTTACTTTCTTGATCACTAAACAAGCGAAATAAACTCTTTTTGTAATAACATCCTCGAAAACAGTAGCAATGCTTCTTGATGATCAATATTAGCGCAAATGCAATCCTAGTTGAAGACAGTTTTGCGACTGGCACGCGGACCCAAATAACTTATAACATTCCAGTAAAACATTCAAGATGATTGGTATTCCCCAAAAAAAATTTTTGGCGCACCAAAGGCACCAACGAAACCCTTATGATGACGGAAAACAAACAATGTTAACTGCTTGGAAAAAGACTGAATTATGCCACACAGCTTGTACTCTGCTGTAACACCCATCGATGTGAGTTCGCTGATGAGTTTGTCAAGAGCGACCGCCTTCACCACCAGCGGAGGGAGCTTCATTTTGGTTGTTGCCTGGGTAACGGCGTTTACATTTTCGAACGACGCGCCGAAATCGCCTACTTCGCTATTGTTCGATGCGGTGTCACACTCGCACCATACATACAAATCAAACGTCGAAGTTCGTGGTATGGGTGCGATCGTCGCTCTTCGGTACGACATCGGTTCAATCATCAGTAGCATTCCTCCATTCCGTCTGCGCTGCCGGTCCCTACAGAGAAGTTGTAATGCCTGATGATATGAATACATCATGTATTTGTCTGCCGGTGTCGGTACGTGCCGTTAACGCTACGTGTTGGATAATATAAAACGGCCTTAACTCGAAAAACGAGCAGAACAACCAAACGACGATATCCAAGTTGGATTACCACTGGTGAGGTCCAATCTTAGATCGAAGCGCAGCGAAAGCAAAGTGAACTGGATTGCTCAACAGTCCGATGTCGAATGAAAGTTGGCCTCAGCGAAATCCACTGTTTATACTCTAGGCAAGTATTCCCCTTAATTTTTCTACTTTTCCTTTGTTCACGGAGACATTAAATCCTACGATTTCCCCTCCGTTAGTTGTCGATAAGTTGCTCGTTATTGACAGCTCTGTTCGGGAAAGCACACAAATGGACAGAACAAATGTATGGGAAAATGCAAACGCTCAAGTTTTCATGAATTTTAACCATTTACAAACCAGGGGATTCTAATGTATAACATATTAAACAAATCTTACGGAATTTCCGATTCGTTTAGTATGTAAATCGCCAAAATCCGTTCGCGGCAAAAATAGTTATTAACGTTAACTTTATTTCATTAAAATGTGACCTGTTTTCTGATTTGGCACCCTTAATGAAAGACGTAGTTCTACGTCAAAAATCCAGGGAACAAAACAGAAATCAAAATGATGATTAAAGAGATCTGGTGAAACCGTAAGATTGTCTAATCAAAATAGATTTTTTTTCTTATCTTTTTACGAGAGCAAAAAGAATCGATGTTACGAAGAATATAAGTCGCTTCTGATTATTTACTTTTTAAAGGGTGTGTCACATCAAATTGCATCACGGAAAAAACGCTGTAGAAATTTAATTTTTAGGAATTATATCTTCAGCTTTCGCTTATAATCAGATAAGAGTGTATAGATCACGTTGGCCATGCTTCACTGTCAATTTTTCGTAAATTTGGAAAAATGTCGTCGAACAAAAAAGAGCGTCGTGAATTAATCTTGTGCACTCATTTCGAGAATCCGCAGTTGTCACATCGGGACATCGGTAAGATGCTGGGAATCGTCCAATCCACGGTCAGCAGAGTACTAAAACGATACTTCGAGAACCTAACCATCGATCGGAAGGTGAAGAACGGCAAAAATGGATGCTCCGTCAGTGAAAAAGATCACAAGCGCGTAGTTAAGCAGTGTGAACGTGATCCGAGAAGTTCGGTCCGGGATGTCGCCAATAAGCTGAATTTGTCAAGTTCATTCGTCCAGCGGACCACGCAGCGGGAGGGCCTGCGTACATACATGGTTCAGAAGGCTCCTAACCGCGACGAAAGGCAAAACATGGTGGGGAAGACGCGAGCCCGGAAGCTGTACACCGAAATGCTGACGAAGCCGCATTGCCTGGTAATGGACGACGAAACCTACGTCAAAGCGGACTTTCGTCAGCTGCCGGGCCTGTTGTTCTTCTCCGCAGAGGACAAATTCAGCGTTCCGGAGGAGATTCGCAAGCAGAAACTATCCAAGTTTGCCAAAAAGTACATGGTGTGGCAAGCGATCTGCTCTTGCGGAAAGCGGAGCGCCCCCTTCGTGATGACCGGTACGGTAAACGGGCAGGTTTACCTTAAGGAGTGCCTACAGAAGCGCTTACTACCACTATTGAAGCAGCACGAGGGCCCGACCATCTTCTGGCCGGATTTCGCTTCGTGCCACTATTCAAAGGACGTGTTGGAGTGGTACGAAGCCAACGGGGTCACCTTCGTGCCAAAGGAAATGAACCCGCCCAACGCGCCGGAACTTCGCCCAATAGAGAAATATTGGGCGATTATGAAGCAGGCCCTCCGGAAGAACCCAAAAGTTGTCAAATCGGAGGCGGACTTCAAGAGAAAATGGATTTCTGTTCAAAAAAAACTACAACCTGACGTTGTACAGAACCTTATGGACGGGGTAAAGAGGAAGGTGCGAGCATACGGGCTTGGGCTCGAAGTATGAATAAAAAGAAAATGCCAAAAATTGTTTAATAGTTTTTATTTTACTGTCTAAAATTTTCAAAAGGATCGGTCTACTGGGCGAATTTCTACAGCGTTTTTTCCGTGATGCAATTTGATGTGACACACCCTTTAACCCCGAAAAAAAACAAAAATAACAAACCAACACGGGTTGCGATTGACTGCACATGGCAGCCATTCAAAATTGATCGAAAAATGCGTATAGACTCAAAATCGACCGCCATCCATTCCACATCAGCTGAAAAATAGTTCTTCTCATTTGGTTTCTATATTTATATTTCATTACACTCGTGAACCATCAAAATTTGTATTGAGTTGTAAAAGAATTTTACTTGAGAAGTCAATTATAATAAGTCTCCTCTACAATTTTGGTTTGGTTTGGAACCACTTATAGCAAAAAATAAATAAAAAGGGCTGCTATTGGAACTCATAAGACTGTTGAACATCTTTATCCCAGTTTGAAAGACAGTGGAATAAATGTGAGAAATGTGTATGTACTTAATAACTAAGTAATTTGAATGTCAATTCAAAAAACCAATCAAAGAGGAGTCACCAGAAGTAACAGAAATCTTAACGAATCGTTTTGTATACATACACCGAGGAAAATTCGTTAAAACGCTAGCTAATTTTTGTTCTAAATCCTTAAACAAGCGATCATAGATCTGTCTTCGCGACTGATTGGTCGTCATGTGTATAGTTTAGACCTACAATTATTTAATTTGAAAACTGCGTATACGTTTATTAGAAGGCGAAATTTCATTTTGATGAGGAACATTCGTTTAAACACACACAATTGAATATAAGCGACTATATAAATATAAAATCCTTGGCAATCTGTCATTCCAGTTTTGTTGCTGTGTTAGTACGCAGTTTTACAAACTCATCGCAAATAATCCCAAATAATCTTTTATGATTATAACATTGTAATTTATGGAAAGAACTACAAACCTTCCATAAGCTCACATGGCAAAATTTAAAACCATCATCACTTTCATCGCAGCGCCGCCTAGGTGTAGATTTGTACGTTAGATCGCCAATTTGATCTGAGATGAAAAATGACGAAGAAAGAGATATAAGGTAAATGATTTCGGTCTGTCCAGTCGAAAACATGATCATGGTTTGTCCACTTTTTTGAATGCTCTAATTTAGCGTACCTGTGTCAAATCAGGTATTCGAATGTTACAAAACATATAAATAAAATTGGTTTTTTCATGAATAACATTAGTTTTAAAGTATATTTTTACGGATTCACATGTTTTAAAGGATTATAAAATCCACCTTCTATTGGTGTCAATGCACCCCTTATCTGAGCTAACTTTCAATCAATTACCAGATGATTGTTTCGCACGTATTCAGACCTTTTCTGGGTGATTACACTTACAAATATTGTAAACATCATGCTTGTATACCATTTGTATCAGATTCACATAGCTAAACCATGTAATTAACGCATTTAGATGACCTCAATTATGATCATGAGTTGTCCGATTTACTAATGTTGTTTTGTCCACATGATCTCTATGGCAATCGCTTGGCGCGATGCAGTTTATTTATTGTGTCCTTCGCGCAAAGCAGAAATAAAGTTTCTCTGTGTTGATTGTATCGAGATGAGCACTTTTGAAATGCCCAAGAAAAGGCAATATTCTGAAGAATATCATGGATCAATATGATGACAGTAAACTCAAACAATGATAAATGCAACATCTACTTGAAAAATCAAACTTTTTCATTCAAAAATTGTGATTTCTAAAACCAGACAAACCATGATCATTTTTTGAACAAACCATGATCAGAGCTGAACAAACCATGATCATAATTGCTCTTTGAGAAAAAAAGTTAAAAAACATAAAAAATTGAATAATTTCAACGCCTTATGGTAGAATTAGCAACTAGAGACATGAGGCTTTTCAACAAACCCAAACTCGTATTGATTATATGTGATTTTCATTCTAAATTTGACAAACCAAGATCATTTATCCTATGAATGAATCAGACAGTGCCGTAAATATGCCGGTGCAGCCGGGGCATCGCCAGGAGGGCCCCGAATGATCCTTAACTTCTACAAAAAAAAATACGATGTTCTACAACTACAACAATACAATACGTGAAAATTTCTTTCAAATTCAAAAGTACTAGTAAGTAGGTATTTAAAAATGGCGTGTTTCTCTTTGACCACGCTTTGAGTTTGAATGTACGTGGGAAAAATATTGAACGCCCAAATGCCAAATGGTGATTCATCATTCAGTTCACATCCGTTTATTTATAGCAGGTAGGTACTTCTGGACCAGTCCATGTGAACAGTGCACTTTCTGGGCTATTTTCCGTAGTGAGATGTTAGGATTACGCTCAAAATGGGTAATTTGCAAAAACAAAGTATGCCATGTGTTTTGGACATTTATTCCAAAGCCTACTGTTTTTAAATTTCTTGTTTTCATCAACCGGTTCGTGAGATGTGGTGCGTCGCGTCCTCTTTACCATTGTGAAATTCACTATTTATTTCACTGGGTTTGCGTTTTTGACTTGTTTATTGTTAAGCACGACAAGCACAAGTACGTGCAATTGCCTCCAAGAAAATGAAACGAAATTATCCAAGTGGATCTCAAAAGCGGAAACAAAAAATCAAACTTGTAGCGGAAGATACTAAAAGTGCAAGTGCTTGACCATCTTGGTTGAAAGAGGAAGATTCTTCAACTCTACCCACGTCAAGAGATAGTGCAGCGAAAGAACATGAATCTTCTTCTGATTCTGGTAAGTAGTAGAACTCATAGCTTTTACATTAAACTGCACTGCACTGAGGACTGTTTTGCTCTGTAATTGCGTAGAAATCCAAAAACAATGAATAATAATTATTCTGTATTTAGACTCACTGAGCAGACCATCAACTCCGAAAAGTCTCGAGTTGAAAAACTCCATCGCCATGGCCATTACGGAAACTGAAGTAATACCTTCAGAGAAGCAGTCTCCAGTTCTTTCAAACGTCATTACTGAAGGTAAACAAAGAAACATCTACTAATTCCATAATAAGTGAATGTGATTACTTATTTTTTTTAATTAGCAACAGTATCGACTATCGATGAACTTTTTCATTTCAAAGAGTACGCTTTTCTAAAAGCAATTTAAAAAACTATATTAAATTATTATATCCTGCCATCCCAGATTCTGGTTCTACTAAGTATAGAATCGACTTGCTTTCAGTGACCAATACTACGGCGATTCCAGTGTTTCCAGCTGTTGTCACCAATTCTGAAGACAAGCATAAAGTAATTCACTCTGGAGCTGTACAACCAAATGGGCCATTTCCCAAAAATAAAGATGGAAGATAATTTTCCACCGCATATTATACATCTGCAACAAAATCTGGATTAAAACTCCAACGATTCTGGTTGAATTATTCAACTGAACGGGATTGCGTTTTTTGTACGCCTTGCTGGCTGTTTCCGCAAACCAATATTACTGGATACCAGAAAGTATGGGATTCGGTCGGGGTAACCGATTGGAGGCATTTAAGTCAGAGCATTGCTACACATGAATCATCACAACATCACGTAGCTTCCTGCATGGTTTACGAAGACTGGCTACGTAATCGTACGATACAAGACACCATGGAAGAAAGCGTCAAGCATGAGCGAAGTTTTTGGAGAAAAGTGTTACATAGGATACTAGATGTAACCCTTCTGTTAGCCACATGCAATCTTCCATTTCGAGGCACAACAGAGAATTTATCCAGCTATAATAAAGGGAACTTTTCATCAGTGATTAGTATTCTGGCAAAGTATGATGCCGTGTTGGCTGAGGTTATCAAGTTGCCTAAAAATAGTGTAAGATATCTCAGTCCTTCTATTCAAAATGAATTTATTTCCCATCCGAATAGACATCTGCAAAGTATTCATTGGATTCACAGAAGTAAGGGATCAATCTGCTGGGGGTCTATGTTCTCAAGTTCTTGACTCGATTCGAAAGAAAGGGCTTGATATTAAAAAATGCAGGTCAGGGCTATGATGGTGCAGCCGTTATGAGTGGAGCTTATAACGGTCTTCAGAAAAAATTAAGAGAAAACGCGCCACACGCATATTTCATTCATTGTGCAGCTCATAACATAAATCTGGTATTAAAAGACGCAGTAACAGCAAATCGTGAAATAAAGCAGTTCTTCGAAGATGTAGAGAGCATTTATGTGTTCTATGAACACAGTATTGTAAGATGGCATGAGCTACAACATGAAGATAATGAAGAACAGACAACGTTGAAAAGGTTAAATCCTACTAGGTGGTCAGGCAGATATGATGCAGTATATGCTTTGAAAGTAAGATACAATGATGTGTTGAAATCGTTATCGTAACTAATTTTAACGGCTCGTACAATGAAGGAGAGAACGGAAGCAACAAATCTCAAGATGAAAATGGGAAAGTTTGAATTTGTGTTGTTATTAACTATACAGTGCAAATTGTTAGAGAAAATAATATCGCCTCCAAGATGCTACAAACTGAAAATCAAGATCTGAAGACGGTAGAAAACGCTTTAGAAAATGCTTTGGATTCCATTCTGTCATTACGAAATAGTTATGATGTTTTTGTGGCTGAAACGGAAAGTATTTGTAACAAATGTGGAATTGCAACTGCATACAGCTCGAATCGAGTCAAGAACGTTAAACGACACGTTGATGAGTTGGCTGCAGACGAACGCATTTTTAAATCCCAAATCTAGATTTAAGATGAACATCTTTTACACCATGATTGATGTACTATCTTCACAATTGAAGAACAGATTCACAGGTATGAACGTAGTATTGGAAACATATGAAGTGATACAACCGAATTTCATCGTAACAACTGAAGATGCTGTACTCACAGAAAAAGCGAATGAATTTACTAATAAATTTAACGATAATATGTCGTACCTGTTTGCTCCTCAGTTACTATCGCTAAAGTCATCATTTAGTAAGGAGTTAAGGGCGATGAGCAGTGTTAAACAGTTAGCAGATTTCATCATAATCCAAATCGGGATTGGCAATTTTATCGATTGAAAGCGAGAGAGCCCATAACATTGATTTTGATAACGTAATTGATCAATTCTCCTTAAAACAGGCAAGAAGAAGAAATTTGTAAATTAATACAAATAAATAATTAATACGTACCTACTGAGCTAAAGCCAGATACTAAGAGATTTTTGTTTATATACCCATACGATAAATAAATGTTTATAATAACAACACATTTTGGTTTTCCTGTTAGTATTATATTATGAAGTTAGCAATATCGTAATATATAATATATTCTGATTTCATTTTTATTTTTTTAGCAACAACGTAAATAAAACTTTTAGTCTAGAGATTAGGTACAATATACTTATATCCTATTAATCCCATTGAAGACCAATATATTATGCAACGTACAAGGTACCCCTTCATACTGCCTTGCCCCGGGGCCCCAAGCAGAGTATTTACGGCACTGGAATCAGAAGTAAGATTTGTTCGTGAACTGAAGAAAACTGGTATGAGTAACCTGGGAAATAGGAAGGAGAGTAAACAGATCCTGAACATCGGTTCGAAATGTGCTGAAGAAAGGAGAAAAATATGACGTTCTGAAAAAAAAACTAAGAGGAATACTAAAATAAGCAATCGTGACGGGAATCTAATTCTGGAGATTAATAAGGATCTTGGGCTCTCGATTACCAATAAGCGCATTGCACAGATAATGCGCAGAGCTGGTTACTTCAGGTGCACTAAAAAGCCGAAGAAACCGAATCTTACTCCACTACATATTCAGACTCGATTGAATTTCGCCAAAAAGCATATGACATGACGAAAATGGGATAAGGTTGTATTTTCTGATGAAAAGAAGTTGAATTCAGATGAGGAAGAAGCCCGTGGTCAAGCTGGGCCGAAACTTTGGAGGTTGAACATTGATTGGGGTGGTTTTTCACGTCAAATCCCCCATGCTACTATCTGAACCAGGATGAACCCAGAAAATTACGTGGAATTACTGGAAGACGTTCTGGTACCATTTACCGAAAACTTCACTTTCAGCAAACAAAAATGCAGCCATCCACGTCAGTAAGAGAAGTATGCAGTGGTTTTCTGGGCGAGACATCAAGATCTTGGACTGGCCAGCACGTAGTCCAAACTTAAATCCAATTGAGAACCTTTGGAAAATTCTTGCACGACGTGTGTACAGCGGTGGCAGGGAGGAAGTACGGAACAGTTCGAGAACTAGAAGCTGCTGCGAGAGAATCCTGGAGATCCATCGCTGCTGCAACGCTTGAAAACCTCGTTAATTCCATGCAGAACAGAATTTTCGAAATTAGCAAGAACGGAAAGCAAACTAAATATTGACATTTGTTTTTTCTTGAAATGTTAACTAAATCACCTTTATAGGCTTTCCAAATATAACTCCACCTTCGCGATTGGAGTTCTATAAAGAGTACTCAATACTACTTTTCAAGTTACCTAGAGATAACTTCTGCCGCATGAGATTTTCGGAACACCGTTTCGTCGAGTAGTGGATAATTTGCGTTTGCAAAATCACATTCTTACCTCTTTCCATTAACAACGATTCCTTCCTTGATAATCGCTAGGAAACCACGCTGTAGAGGCGACCCTTCTGGCCTTCGGGAAGCGAATATCATACTAGCATTCCTTCCCTTTCCCTGGTGCCTGTAAGGACGCGGCCGGCGTCGTTATTGACTAATCAAAGTTCGAATCACCGCAACTCGATGAGAATGGTTGCTAATCCCGAGCGCTGTTCAGTGTGCTATTTGTGCATTTTCGCTGGTTCAGGTCAATCACGAAGAGCAACTACAAATTGTACAGTCCACCCAAGTTCAAGCTCAAGCTCCTTGAAATGTTAACTAAATCATAGTTGTCATTAATAAAACTAAAGTGCGTTTAAACGAATTTCTTCTTTCAAAACCTATTTTAATTTCTTATTCAGATACATGAGAACATAGAATTGGAAGCAATACTGTAAAATAATATGATTTAGAGGGACCAGATATAGATATGTTCCTTATCTCAAAATATTAAACCCGTATATTTTTGGCCAGGTCCATTTCAGAATGAACCGAAAAGTCATGTATGCCCCTTTATCTAAATGAGTTGCTTTATACAATTTTAAATACTGGATAGTTTTAAGCCGGAAAATTAAAATTATCGATCTCGGAAGAAGAACATTCTGTGGGACTGTAAAAAGTTTTTCTTTGAAATCACGGACACGACCACCAGCATGCAGTTTCTGATCGACACCGGGGCCGATGTGTCGGTCATTCCAAGAGGTTCTAGTTCAAGCCGTATGAAGCCAACCACGATGAAGTTGTTCGCCGCCAACGGGACAGCAATCAAGGTCTACGGTGAAGCTCTTCTGAAGGTGAATCTTGGACTTCGTCGTGAGTTCTTGTGGACATTCCTGATCGCTGACGTCACGTCTGGAATTATCGGTGCAGATTTCATTTGCAATTTCGATTTGTTGATCGATCTCAAACGCAACCGCCTGATCGACAACACCACAACTCTCGAATCGGCCGGAGTGCTTGCGCAAACGAGTGAGTACTCCATTAAAACATTCAGTTCAGTATCACCGTACGCTGAAATGTTGGCCGACTACCAAAGCATCACACGACGCGCTCCATCAGGCACGGAGAGCCAATCATCGATAGTTCATCGCATCGAGACCACCGGACAGCCCGTCTACGCTAGGCCACGACGTCTGCCACCGGACAAGCTTGAAGCCGCCCGTGCCGAGTTCGAACATCTCATGAAACTCGGGATTTGCAGGCCGTCCAGCAGCAACTGGGCCAGTCCGCTGCATATGGTGAAGAAAGCTGATGGTTCTTGGCGCCCGTGCGGGGATTATCGTGCCCTGAACGCTCAGACCGTACCCGATCGTTACCCGCTTCCGTACCTTCAGGACTTTACGACGATTCTGCAAGGTAAAACTATTTTTACTAAAGTTGATCTGCAGAAGGCATTCCATCAGGTCCCGATCCACCCGGACGACATACCGAAGACGGCAATCACGACGCCGTTTGGACTTTTCGAATTCTCCTACATGACATTCGGATTGCGGAACGCTGCCCAGACATTCCAACGGCTCATCCACGAGGTTGTTCGGGGGCTGGACTTTATTTTTCCCTATATCGACGACTTGTTCATCGCCTCATCGTCGCCCGAAGAACACAAAAACCATTTGCGACAACTGTTTGAACGGCTCAAGCAACACAACCTGGCCATAAACGTGGCGAAGTGCGAATTCGGCCGGTCTGAAATCACCTTCCTTGGACATTCCGTCTCCGCCGAGGGGATTCGACCATTGCCCGAACGAGTTGAGGTCGTCCAAAACTTCAAGCCACCCATGACCGTGAAGGAGTTGAAGAGCTTCTTGGCGTTAATCAACTTCTACCGGAGGTTCATTCCGAACGCGATCGAAGCCCAAATTCCGCTTTTATCGATGACCCCTGGCAATAAACGAAACGATCGGACGCCGTTAGTTTGGACCAATGAAACTACTGCTGCTTTTGAACGATGCAAGCAGCAACTCGCCCAAGCAGCATTGCTTGCTCATCCTGCCAAATCAGCCGAGCTTTCTCTCTGGGTTGATGCATCCGACATTGCAGCCGGAGCAGTAATTCACCAGATCGTCGACGACAAGGTGCAACCGCTGGGATTTTTCTCCAAGAAGTTCGACAAGGCGCAACTTCGATACAGCACGTACGATCGTGAGCTGACGGCGATTTACCTTGCGGTGCGACACTTCCGTTACATGCTGGAAGGACGGAGCTGCCACATCTACACCGACCATAAGCCGATCATCTACGCCTTCCGTCAGAAGCTCGACAAAGCCACCAACCGCCAGGCTCGCCAATTGGACTTTATCGGGCAAATCACAACGGACATCCGCCACGTCGTCGGCAAGGAGAACATCGTGGCGGATCTTTTTTCACGCATCGGCGCAATCCAAGCCTACCCCTCGATTGACTTCAACGCCCTCGCTGACGACCAGCAAACCGACGAGGAGATCCGGGATATGCTGGAAGGTAAATCGAAAACATCTTTGTTGCTTAAACTTTTTACCGTTCCAGGCAATTCAAAACAATTGTTTTGCGATTGCTCTGCCGATCGCATTCGACCGTTCGTTACGAAAGGCTTTCGTGACGCTGCTCTGCAAGCGACACACAACCTTTCCCATCCTGGCACACGTGCTACGGCTAGACTGATGACGCAGCGATTCGTCTGGCCCGGCATCCGGAAGGACAGCATCGCCTTCGCCAGGAGCTGCTTGCAGTGTCAACGGTCAAAGGTGACGCGCCACACACAGTCACCCGTTACCCGCTACTCGACACCGGATTGTCGGTTCTCGCACATCAACATCGACATTGTTGGCCAGTTTCCACCAAGCAATGGTCAACGGTACTGTCTCACCATCATCGACAGGTATTCGCGATGGCCAGAAGCACTTCCAGTTCCTGACATGACTGCACCGACGATCGCTCAAGCTCTTGTCACTGGATGGATCGCTCGCTTCGGTGTGCCGCATAACATCACGACAGACCAAGGACGCCAATTTGAATCGTCCTTATTTTCTGAGTTGGTTCGCCTGCTCGGAATCAGCCATCTGCGGACAACGGCGTATCACCCCCAATCGAATGGCATCATCGAACGATGGCATAGAACGTTAAAAGCGGCCATTCTTTGCCACGATCCGAACCGATGGACTGAACACTTGCCGGTGATCTTGCTTGGTTTGCGAACAACCCATAAAGAAGACATCGGAGCATCGCCAGCTGAGATGGTGTACGGAACCACCCTCCGCATACCATCCGAGTTCTTCATCGACAACGCCTTAAGTCGGACCGAAGCAGATTTCGTCGTAAAGCTACGAGAAGCTATGCGCGATCTGCGTCCCAAGGACACGGCATGGCATGGGAACCGACCTGTTTTTGTGCATCAAGATCTGCAGACCTGCAAACACGTGTTCATTCGCAACGATTCTGTGCGTCCGTCGTTGTCTCCCCCGTACGATGGTCCGTTCAAGGTGCTGAGTCGGAACAGCAAGCATTTCAAGGTGGACGTCAAGGGACGGACTACGAATGTTTCCATCGACCGATTGAAACCTGCTTACACGATGGACGAGCAGCAACCGTCGCAAAGTAGCTCTAGTCCCGCGCCAACAGCCTCGGCTACAATTCCACCGACTAGGGTCTCTCGTTCCGGACGACGAGTTGTCATCCCCCTTCGCTACCGCTAGATGGATGCCTAGTCTAGGAGGGGAGTACTGTAGCATCACCATCGTCGCATCACCGGTACGACAAACAATCATCGACCGTGCGAACGAGTCATCATCATCTCACGCATTCGATCGGGGCCAACAATTAAACAAATAATCCTTTGTTGTGCCTTTTGTACCCAATTTCTAAACGGGATTGTTTTCCCTGACTTGACCGGTCAAATAACATTGACCGTACTCTGTATATATAGCGCGTAGATGGACTTTGAATAAATAGTTTTTTGTATACACTCGAAGTGAACACAGTCTTTTTATGGCCCTTGTGCCAAATACCTTTAAGTATGTTTTATTTTTTTATTTTTTTTATCCAAAAATATAAATATTTTTATTAAGGCTCATATGGCGTCAGCCTAACGGGGCCGGGAGTTCAATATTTCGACAATGTTTGCCTTACAACTATGTTAGTATGTTTTATGTCTAGAATGGTATGTTTGTTTGTCTAGAATAATAAAAATATATGAAAAATACAGATGAAATTATTTTTTCCGAACCTGCCATGTACATAGTTAGAAACCATAAGTTTGTCTTATCAAAATATTGAATCTAATCAAAATGGAAATCGGCATTGTGTTCCTTCCAGATCCGAAAAGATGGGTTTGAAATTATAATCAGTATTGATAATGTAACCATGTTACAGTCAATGTAGGTGCATGGTAGTCTGGTCGCATAGAAATATTCAACGAAGAATGAAAACACATTAACTTACAAAAACCATAACGCCAAAACGAAAGAAACACATCTTTGATTTTTGCATATTATATGTAAAAAATGTGTGAACTCTGAAGAAAAATTATAAAAATTATAGCGTCCTCTATCTCTAACCCATGAAAACTATAAAAAAACAAATACAATCAGTGATTACGAAAACAAAATCCATTTTTTGCGAGTGTAATTTTTTTTTTGCGTGAGTGCGGGAAAAAATCTAAACTTTTCAAAAATGATAGGTAGGTGTTGCTCAAGACACGGCCGTATTATTGGCGTAGGACCTATTCAATCCACTAAGCAATACACAAGCTGGCCATATATGCGATGTGATTGCGAATAACGATGTGATTGCGAACAATCCGCACGGAAGCAGTGAAACAACTGGAGAAAATTGTGCCTCTTTTTTCGTATTATAAGAGATTATACTTTGAAGCTCATTCGCCTCTAGCCTTGAAGAACAGTGTTTGGAAATCTGTGAATAGCCAATGAACCACAATGTGCCATGCTACTAACCATTCACGAAAATATATAATCGAAAATGAGTGAATGATTCAGATAATTGAACGAATGACTGTATTCATTTTTGTTTGCATGCGAATATACGGGGCGAGGAACAAAGCCTGTTGATTACATATCCGAGCCATACCTAACTACGGACACCACACTCGATGCCCACATACAAGTTTGAATCCGCATACATTCGCATACATACGTCTCATTCTATCGCGAATGAGGTAAATGATTTTGGTTTGTCCAGTCGAAAATATGATCATGGTTTGTCCACCTTTCTGTATGCTCTAGTTCAGCGCAGCGCAGCGTTTTAAAAGATTATAAAATCCACCTTCTATTGGTGTCAATGCGCCCCTCACTTGTGCTAACTTTTAATCAACCACCAGATGATTATTTGATACGTATTTCATCCGTTTCTGGATTATAACACTAACAAATATTGTAAACATCATGCTTGCATACCATTTGTATCATTTTTGCCTGGAAACATTAGAACATTAGAACATTAGAACGATATTTGCAGAATTACAGCGGATTTTGTAAAGCACTATAAAAACTCTGTTTTTGGCACTTTTTTGAAATCGATGCAAAAATGTATATAATTTGTTTAATCCTCATGCAGGATTTATTGGAGTTTTCAAAATTGCCTTTCGATTTGCGGCGCATTTGTTATTTATTGAATAATTCATCATCATCATTTCTCATTCAAACTGAAATATCTCTGTATGGGAAGGTCCTACATGAACGTTCTAGGAACTAAATGAAAGCTGGTTGTAAGGTTAAATGAATTTGCTGTTGAGTTGGTTAGCAACCAACTCAACAGCAAATGTTACTCGGACTACTTTGGCTTGGTTATTCAAGATTGCATTGGAAGATATGCCTTTATATCTTCTGCTCACTGAATTTCTACGCATAACGTTTGATGGTTAGACTAAATGCTGTCATCAAATTTACTTGTAACGAAGAACATAATCTATTATAATGCATGCTGTTACATAGCATTTGTTCTTTACCTATAAAGCAAATATGTGAAATTCAATTGAATTCGAAAATTGTTTCATTCAATCAATAATTTAATCAATACAAACAAATGATTACTAAGTCAACCTTGGGGTTATATCATAGATATAACACACCCATTTTTTCAATATATTTTTTGAAGGTTGCAGAAAATTTCATTCTCTTTCTATTTCAACGCTCAACATTTATTTTGGCTCAATCCTCTCCCCAGATGGGTACTTGATAAAGGGTGTGTCACATCAAATTGCATCACGGAAAAAACGCTGTAGAAATTTAATTTTTGAGAATTATATCTTCAGCTTTCGCTTATAATCAGATAAGAGTGTATAGATCACGTTGGCCATGCTTCACTGTCAATTTTTCGTAAATTTGGAAAAATGTCGTCGAACGAAAAAGAGCGTCGTGAATTAATCCTGTGCACTCATTTCGAGAATCCGGAGTTGTCACATCGGGACATCGGTAAGATGCTGGGAATCGTCCAATCCACGGTCAGCAGAGTACTAAAACGATACTTCGAGAACCTAACCATCGACCGGAAGGTGAAGAACGGCAAAAATGGATGCTCCGTCAGTGAAAAAGATCACAAGCGCGTAGATAAGCAGTTTAGACGTGATCCGAGAAGTTCGGTCCGGGATGTCGCCAATAAGCTGAATTTGTCAAGTTCATTCGTCCAGCGGACCAAGCAGCGGGAGGGCCTGCGTACATACAAGGTTCAGAAGGCTCCTAACCGCGACGAAAGGCAAAACATGGTGGGGAAGACGCGAGCCCGGAAGCTGTACACCGAAATGCTGACGAAGCCGCATTGCCTGGTAATGGACGACGAAACCTACGTCAAAGCGGACTTTCGTCAGCTGCCGGGCCTGTTGTTCTTCTCCGCAGAGGACAAATTCAGCGTTCCGGAGGAGATTCGCAAGCAGAAACTATTCAAGTTTGCTAAAAAGTACATGGTGTGGCAAGCGATCTGCTCTTGCGGAAAGCGGAGCGCCCCCTTCGTGATGACCGGCACGGTAAACGGGTAGGTTTACCTTAAGGAGTGCCTATAGAAGCGCTTACTACCACTATTGAAGCAGCACGAGGGCCCGACCATCTTCTGGCCGGATCTCGCTTCGTGCCACTATTCAAAGGACGTGTTGGAGTGATACGAAGCCAACGGGGTCACCTTCGTGCCAAAGGAAATGAACCCGCCCAACGCGCCGGAGCTTCGCCCAATAGAGAAATATTGGGCGATTATGAAGCAGGCCCACCGGAAGAACCCAAAAGTTGTCAAATCGGAGGCGGACTTCAAGAGAAAATGGATTTCTGTTCAAAAAAAACTACAACCTGACGTTGTACAGAACCTTATGGACGGGGTAAAGAGGAAGGTGCGAGCATACGGGCTTGGGCTCGAAGTATGAATAAAAAGAAAATGCCAAAAGTTGTTTAATAGTTTTTATTTTACTGTCTAAAATTATCAAAAGGATCGGTCTACTGGACGAATTTCTACAGCGTTTTTTCCGTGATGCAATTTGATGTGACACACCCTTTAGTTTGAATCTAACTTTAACACGTTAGGCCCCGAATTTTTCTCGCTGCGCTTTCCATTCAGCCCACATCAAGAGCGTTTGCACAATATCAGTGTCGGTCCCAGTTCCCAAATATACTTATTGTTTGAATAGAAAATAATCAGAAATTCGAATAGAAAGTAGTCTTTATTATAAATATATATTTTTATTTTCTTATTTTGAAACTGTCGATCCCAGTCAGTCAGAGCTTTCCTACCAAAAAGCTCAATGTCGACTTGACATTGGACCGACGTGGGGTTCAACGTGATGAAGATAGGTACGAACGACGTCGGTAAGAACTATAACCAAAAAGAATGATATATATAAATAATAAAAAAACACTATTGAAAAACTTACTCAAAAATGAAATTTAACACTTTAAGGACCGGAAGGAAATATGCAAGACATACGCCTGGGACCCCACGTTTTGACTTGTGTGAAGTTGCTTGCTTTGCTTTCAAGTTTTTAAGAGGCTTCAAACTTTGCAGTTCATTCGCCTCTATGTGTGAAGTTAGCGGATGAAAGTTCAGCGGATAAAAGTTTTTGTTGCGTGCAAGGTTCTGTTCAACGTCTTGCTGGATTTAATGAATAATGAATTAATTCAGTTGGAATAAATTGATTGTTTATCAAGTGAAAACCTTCAAAATCATGCTCATTAGATAAAGAATTGAATCATTCATCTTTCCACATAATTCATTTTCTTCTTGATCGTGATAGAGTAATGTTATAGACTGAAACGTGAGCATGGGTTAATATAGGAAAATATACAGAATTTTGAAAATCAAAAAAAGTTGTCCGATAAGAAAACTATTTCACCTATCTTCCAGCCACAGTTTGATTAATCGGAAAATGGTCTGAGAAAAGTTATAGGCCAAGTTGTATGGGAGGGAGTCAACCGCGAGTGATCGGTTTTCTATCTTACTAACCATAGAATTAGGAAATTGTTCATATACAGTAATAAAAATGTAGATAAGAATTCAGCTCCTGAAAACTTATGTAACTGAGCCTGTAAAAATAAACGAATTAATAAAAAATAAGTTGTATGAGAGAAATTAATTATTTTAAAGAAAATTGAAAAAAAAAGTTATTTGAAAGAACCGAAAACACATTCTCGAGATAGTACTCATTCGATAAAGAATATTTTTTATTTATCTTTAGCCAAATTTCCATTAGTCCGAAAGGGTATGAGAAAAGTTGTACGAGTTGTACGGGGGAAAGTGTCTGGCTGGATAAGGAAGTAAAAAGTAAAAAAGGAAGTAAAAATCTCTAGTTTATAGAAATTTTGACTATTTTTCGAATCCCTATTCATAGGATCTATGGTGAAAAACGTACCTTTCACTTTGAGCACGCCATTCTCGATAGCTTTGACATAAAATTTTTTTAAAAAATACTGATAGTATCGAGAAATATAATCAAAAAATAAATTCCTAAAAAATTGAAGTACTGAAAAAATCTTGAAATATTGAATTTTTTCTAGTAGATTCAGTACTTCTTTAATTCGTATTTAAATGTGTTCCCACGTCTTTTATAGATATGTGTGATTTTTATCAGATAATAATAAGATAATTCTCCTATATGGTTCACCATTCTCAATGGGCTTGGAAATGAAAATTTGAGAAAATACTCAAAGTACATCTACTATGGTGTACCGCGACAATTTATAACAAAATTCTATCCCCTGCGTAAAAAAATCCTGGGTGTATAGAATTTATTAGAGTTTTCAAAACTGTTTTTCGATGATTATTTATTGAACTATTTATTATCAAATGCGAATTTGAAATTTTTCGTTCATACAATAATATCTCAGTACTGAATGGTCCGTAACAACGATATAAATATCAAATGAAGGATAGTTGATAACGTTAATTGGATTTGCTATCTTTGAAAAAACAGAAAGAAATCGATTTCTACATACATCGAAATACAAATTTCTCTGTAAAATATTCCGTGTAAATCCTACATGGATTATTATTATTAATTATGCTTTAAAGAGATTTATATAAGATGGGATATAAATCTCTTTATGCGTTGATATTTCACGATTTTAAAGCATTCCAAAAATCGCCTAAAAATTTCGACTTCGCACTCCGTTCCTTCATTTTTTTTCGAGTGTGAAAAAGTTCTCTTTCCATTTTCGATGAATTTATTAATTTCCCTCCTACAACTTGTATACATTTTGGTCATACCTTTTCTCAGACTCTTTTCCGGCCAACGAAAATTTGGCTGAAGATGGATAAAAGTATTCTTTATCCAATGAGTATTATCTCAAAAATGTGTTTTGGGTCGTTTGAAATAACTTTTATTAATTTTCTTTAAATTAATAAATTTTCCCCATAAAAGTTGTGTAGGTTTTGAGCTATAACTTTTCTTAGACCCTTTTCCGACCAATGGAAACTTTGCTAAAGATAGATAAAAATATTCTATATCGAATAAGTACTATCTCGAGAAAGTGTTTTGGGTCCTTTCAAATAACTTTTTTCAATTTTCTTTAACATAATTAATTTCTCCCATACAACTTGGCTTATAACTTTTCTCATACCCTTTTTCGATTAATAAAATTGTGGCTGGAAGATAGGTAAAATATTCCTCTATCGAATAACTTTGATAAGTCTATTCGAACAACTTTTTTTGATTTTCAAAATTCTGTAAATTTTCCTATATTAACCCATGATCACGTTTCAGTCTGTATCTTTTATCCGTCACGATCAAGATTAATTATGTGGAGAGATGAATGAAATTGAATCATTCATCTTTCACATAATTCATGCTCTATCTAATGAGCATGATTTTGAAGGTTGTTACTTGATAAACAATCAATTTATTTCAATTGAAAGAATTCATTATTCATTAAATCGAGCAAGACATTGAACAGAAACTTGCACGCAACAAAAACTTTTATCCACTAATTTCACACAAGTCCGTAAAGAAAGGAACGTGAAAACGAGAAATCTCGTGAGCGGTCCGCAAAGTATTAATACCAAAACTTTTAGTATCTTGGCTCTATGGCTCCACTCGAAAACTAGTGAAACATTTTTTTATCCTATCTGTTTATTTTATCAGGTACATTTTTAGCTTCAGCTGTAGCAGAGTCGAATTTACTCGTGTACATTTTTTATTTCTATCGATAATGTTGTAAATTACACAGTAGCCATTTAGGCGTAAGAGTATTCCTATCTTATCGATGAACATGCTCGGAAGTTAACAGCTGGGGTGACATTGCGCATTTCGAAACGAGTGATTTTTGTTCGTTTCGACCATGCTTTTGACCAGCTTTGTTTACGAACCCAAAAATTTTACATTTCTCTACGAGACAAATTTTGCTCAAAATCTAGTACACCGATAATATGAACTTGAAATATATACATAATTCTAAAACCATTTCGATTTGAGTCGAATTTTCTCGAAACGAGTTACTCGTTTCGAAATACACAATGCCACCCCTGATATGATACTTCCATTGTTGCCAAAGCAGCAGACCGTAATGTGAAACAATGTTGACATTTACAGCTATAATAAATATATTTTCAACCGAAAATACAGACTAGCGAATGTTTACGCTAAATATATACACATTCACATATTCTCCACGGGAATTAAAAAAAAAGTATAACCTGAAAACACAATCACAAAGGCTTCTCCGAAAGTGGAATGCAAAAGACAGGACAATTAAAGTAATTAAGCTCCTGTGCAGAAAATTTCTCGACTGAAGCGCAATGCAAGGCGCGGGTATTTTACTGAGAGGAAAATAATTTCAGAAATGATGAAAGAGCTCTGCAAATGCGATTTCGTTTGTTTGTTGCGCTAACAAAAAGAAAGTAAGTCTCTTTGCGCTAAAAAGGGAATTTGCGGGGCACGAGGCTTTCATCAAGGAGCGGCACTCGCGCGAGTTTGCCTTTATGCTAGCATGCGAAATTTTTGATAAGCAAAAAAGCACCAACTGCACAAGTCTAGTAATGTCTCATCAGGACCACCACTTGGTAAATATTATCTTGAAGCGTCTACACAGATCCCTCATTGCAGCTAGTTTCTTAGTTGAAAAAACAATATACAGTGACTCAAATCCGTAATCGTACTTTACCATGCAGATCTGTTTTCCCTTCTTTTGAAAGTCGAAAACAAGCTTTCGGAACATTCTATTTAGATAAAATTATATGAGAGTTAAAAGGTTTGCTATCTGTTTTCAGAATAATGGTTTGTATTTCTTTAAAAATGGCGAATGTATGTGCTAATGTAAGAAAATTGACTCAAACTCATAATCGTACGCTGGTTGAAATCTCTACTCGATTTCGAATGCGTTGGCCAATTTCCGAATTCCATCATTAGTATTGTATCCCTTGTTCATTGCAACTATCTTTAGCTGTCTTTAGCCTTATCTACAAGTTTTTTGGTGTATTCAGAAGGTATATTTATCAATTTTTTCATTATGTGGTTTTTAAAATCGTTATTTTTAGAAATTTAATGGTTTCTAAATTTCCTACACAGATAACTTCCTTAGTTTTTTACTGGGATTGATGTCGGAAGATTGTTGAGGAATATCAATAACTTTTGAGTAATTTTAATGTAACCATGTGCGAACTTCATATGTCTTGAGCTCTGGGTCATTGTCTTGGCAAAATTTGAATCCTCAATTCTATCCCATTTTGTTGACACTTTGCTTCATGTTTTCCTTCAGGATGATCGAGTAAACATTCTGACCCAATATACCATCGATGAAAACCAAATTCCTCATACATGCACCCTCATATCATCCCTCCATCACCACCATGTTTAAACATTTCTTTCGGATTTTTTTACGTTTAATTCATACGAAACGATAACAATCAGAGTCGAAAATATCAAATTAGGACCTATCTGTGGAAATAACATCTTATCAGTAAGACATTGATGTGTTTCATGCTGTTTGGAATATTCAAATTGGAGTTACTGATCTTTTTTTTGCTGAGAAACGGTTTGTCCCTCCGTGCTCGGGCATTCAAGCTGCCCTTCCTAGGCACATTACAAACTTTTTGTTTGCTCAATTTGGTTTTTATCGATGGTGTAATGGACCGGAAGGTTTACTTGAACATCCCAAAGGTATAGTATGTAGCAATGTGTGAACAAAATGAGATGGAATCGAAGATTCAAGTTTTGCCAAGACAATGACGTAGAGCTCAAAACATATGAAGTTCGCACATGGTTACATTACAATTACTTAAAAGTTATTAATATTCCTCCACAATCTTCCGACATCAATCCCAGTAAAAAACTAAGGAAGTTATCTATGTAGGAAATTTAGAAACCATTGAATTTCAAAAATTTATGATTTTAAAAACCACATAATGGAAAAATTGATAAATATACCTTCTGAATACACCAAAAGCTCGTAGATAAGGCTAAAGATAGCTGAAGATAGTTGCAATGAACAAGGGATACAATACTAATGATGGAATTCGGAAATTGGCCAACGCATTCGAAATCGAGTAGAGATTTCAACCAGTGTACGATTATGAGTTTCAGTAAATTTTCTTACATTAGCACATACATTCGCCATTTTCAGAGAAATAAAAACCATTATTCTGAAAACAGATAGCAAACCTTTTAACTCTCATATGACACTATAATTTTATCTAAAAACAATGTTCCGAAAGCTTGTTTTTGACTTTTAAAAGAAGGGAACAGAGATCTGCATGGTGGAGTACGATTACGGATTTGAGTCACTGTACATCCAACGTTTACACTGTGCAATTGTCATTTCTTGAAAGCGTTTAATTTTGCGAGATGCGAACGGAGTGTCTAGCACAGGTATTATATTTCAAGGGGAAGGTAATAGCAGAGAACCTTCCCTAGCTTTGAAATATTCGTGCATTGATAGCGCTATCCACTTCTGCAACTTGGCGTGGCTTCGGTCCTGTTCGTTTTATGTGTCGCCTCTCGCCTATCAAAATATGCAAATTACAGCAAATAAATTCCCATGTTTAGAGGAATTTTTTAACTCCCACCTCGTCTCAGAGGAGAGACTCCTGTAACGTGAGTTCTTTTATGATTGAAAAAAACACGAGGTAAATAAGTGAAACACTTTCCGTGGGTCGGTGCGTTTACAATCTAGTAACTTTGAGGGGGGGGGATGAGTAAGGCAAGGTGTATGTTTTTCTCAGATAAAAATGGGCCACAGAAAAAAATCAATGCAAAATGCAATATTAAACGGAAATGGTCACAGGAACAGTTCACGCTGGGCCGAGAAAAAAATCGAGGATAAGAGACTGGGGGTGTTGGACATAAAACCGAGAGAAACGAGGATAAGAGACTGGGAGTGTTGGACATAAAACCAGATTTTATGTGAAAATTGATAATTGATGTATGAAGTAGAACTGTGTTTCGGTGGTGTATGCGGGGGGGATGGAGATTATTTTGCATAAATTTGATGTGCCATTTGGTTTACATCCCTCAGCTTCTGGACGCTTTCGTATGTATTTATGGTAGCATACTCTGGGTTCTCCATTAAACATTAGGAGTACATGAATTTTTGAGTGTGCGTTAAATTTCAAACGCTGAAAGATGAAATTCGGTTTCTATCGTTGGGTAATGCGATTGCGAACATTTCTGTGAACTGCTTCCGAGGTACCGATCTTTTTTCAGACGAAAATTGAGTTTTTATTAACACCAAAAACTGATGATGTACGCACAAGCAATAAACTTTTTCAAACATTATGATGCTACTATCTTCATAAACAAAATGTGTTAATTTTTATTTGGAATCATTTGCCGACCCATTTCTCATTATCTTTTTGATAAGCACATATCAAAAAAATGATAAAAAGAAGGGGCCAGGTATGGAGAATACGGCGGGTGCGATAACGTTTCACAGTTGAGGGTTTCTATTGTGTCGTTCACGGCTTACAGAGTGCGCCGGTGCGTTGTCATGCTGTTAAATCACTTTCCCATGTCTTCGGACCCATTCATTTTTCCATTTTCCATCAATGAAAAATTTAAATTTATTATTTGCTGTCGGTAGTAATCTGTATCCCCCATTTCACCCGGTTTTAGTATCTCATGGTAAACCATACCCTCCTGGTTCCACTTCACACAGAGCATCATCTTTTGGCCTCAACAATTAGGCTTTGCGGTGAATAACCAGGTGAAAGCCTTGTTTTTTGACGCTTTGGATTTGCGAAATAAATTCATTTTTCATCGCCAGTGACAATCCGATACAAAACCGACTTCCTTTTGTGTCGCTGAAGAAGTATTTCACAAATGGTTTTGCGATGCTCCAGTACTTCTGTCAATTTTGTTATGTTTGAGTTGCGTCTGCATCCAACAACACCCGCGATTCCTCGTATTCAAACCATTTCGCTGCACCAGGATTATCTTCGTTCTTTAGATCGAAATGACCTTTTTTTGAATTGCCGAAACTATCTCTCATATATTTTGGCCATAATCTTCCGCAAGTAGACGATGTGCTTCGACCGCTTTTTTCTTCAAATGAAAAAAAAACAAAAATAGCAAAAGCCACAAACGCTTTTTACTCGGAACGAAACTCGACATTTTTAATACGCTGAACAACAAAATCAACGAATTTCGTGGAGTTTGCAGCACCATCATTACAGTGACTCTTTGTGGGTGTTGAATGAATTGGGAATTTACGCAACTTTGAATATTTGAAATCTCAATAAAAAAAAAATCAGAAGACTTTTTGAACAGGGCATAAGTGTTTTTCTTGAATTTTTACACAAATTCCAGCTCAAAACCTATAAAATTAGAAATAACTCGAGAACTAATCAAGCAAAATATTTATTACAATGAAGAAAATAATATATTTTATGAAGCTAACTATCGAACAATTAAAAAATTTCAAGCATTATCTTAATTAAAATCCCGCGTTCTGATTAATCGATTCTCAAAAGCAATCGTTGCTCTCACATACAGTGCATCTGCACTCCGTAGCAAAAGAATACGGCATTGTTCAATGAAATATGAGTTTGATGTTTGATTTTCTGTTACATGTCGAGGATGAATGTTCCTATTTGTGATGTATATTTTGTTGGGATCGTTGCAGCCTAGTAGCCATTGTTAGCCCAATTGAAATTCGCGAAGTGCAAATATATTTATATAATTGCAAATGTATCTGGTAGCTTTTTTTTCGGTTTTATTTTCTGATTTTTAATTTTTAATTCGGAGACAAAAACAGTCAAGCGAACAAACAAGAGGCACTTTACTCAAATGAACATAGAAAAAATATTTTTTCAAAAATATAGGCGGTTAGGTTCAAGACGCGACCGGACTCTTGACGTAGGACTACGCAATTATTTTATTGAGTTCGTGTTCATCATTTCGTATATTATACTAAGATACATCATTTCGTATATTATGTTAGGATACTGTTAGGATAATTTTGGTGGTTCTGAAAAGGTCCGATAATTTACATTGTTTGTATGAGCAGTTGAATATAGTTGTTTGATGATTCATTCCTGTCGTCGAACATACCAAACCATATATCGTAATATTAGGCTGTCAAAAAAGTCCAGGTATTTTTTTTTTTGAATTTTCATTTGTTCATAAAATTAGTTACAATCATCTGTTTTAAGTCAAATATGTGCCGTTTTGTTCGATGACTTGTTCCCAACGAGATGCCAACTTCATAATACCCCTGTTATAGAAGCACGCTTCCTTATTGGAAAACTCGGATAGCCAATTTTCACAGGCCTCTTTTGTGGCTAACTTCTGACTACCTAGTTCGTTCGCCATGGACAAAAACAGGTGGTAGTCACTTGGTGCAAGGTTCGGACTATACGGCGGATGCAAAAGAACCTCCCATCCGAGCTCCCGGAGCTTCTGGCGCGTCACCAAAGAAGTGTGTGGCCTGGCGTTGTCCTGATGGAAGACAATGCGGCCTCTGTTTATCAAAGATGGCCTCTTCTTCATGAGTGCTACCTTCAAGCGGTCCAGTTGTTGGCAGTACAGGTCCGAATTGAGCGTTTGGCCATAGGGAAGCAGCTCATAATAGATTATTCCTTGACAATCCCATCAAACACACAGCAGAACCTTCCTGGCCGTTAAAGAGGGCTTGGCCACCGTCTGAGCCGCTTCAGCGGGCTTCGAACACGACTGTTTGCGCTTCACGTTGTCGTAAGTTACCCACTTTTCATCGCCAGTCACCATCCGCTTCAGAAACGGGTCGATTTTGTTGCGATTCAGCAGCGATTCACATGCGTCGATACGGTCAAAGATGTTTTTTTTGCGTCAACGTGTGTGGCACCCATACATCGAGCTTCTTTGTGAATCCAAGCTTCTTCAAATGGTTAATAACGGTTTCATGACTTATCCCCAGCTCTTGGCCGATGCTACGGCTGCTACTATGCCGGTCTTTCTCGGCTAATTCAGCGATTTTGTCGCAATTTTCGACGACAGGCCTTCCGGAGCGTGGCGCATCTTCGACGACCTCTACACCAGAACGAAAACGTTGAAACCATCGTTGTGCGGTGGAAATGGAAACTGTATCGGGTCCATAAACTGCACAAATTTTATTGGCAGCTTGAGATGCATTTTTGCCTTTGTCATAGTAGTACTGTAAAATATGTCGGATTTTCTCTTTATTTTGTTCCATATTTGCGACACTATAACTCACGAACGACTCAACCAAACAAAACACTGTCAAGGACTATATTATAGCGCGCAAAATTAACTTTCCAACAAGCTATAGTATGACTCGATACAATGAATACAACTAGAACTACGCGCTTACAACGACACCTCGCGGAAATACCGCAGGACTTTTTTGACAGCCTAATATTTAGACACCCCACACGTGTTTTTTTCCGAAATTTTCAAATTTTACCCCCACCCCTAGGCCTTGCATTGGAATTCATAACCAAAATGACTCAAATAGATCCAGCACCATCGGAAACCCCCGTACACCAAAGGGCCTGGCCGGGTAAGGGAGTAAAAAGTGCTCCCAAACCATATCACTAGCTGTATGGCAAATATTGTAAAGGATATTAAATAAGAAATTTTGGCGGTTTCTTTGAACCCCTATGTGGTTTGACGTAGGATCTATAGTGAAAAACGTACTTTTTCGTATATTTCACGCCACCCTCAAAAGATCCGAGATAAAAATTTGAAAAAAATATTGAATGTGCATCTTACTACGGTGTATCATCAAAAATTATCAAAAAAAAATTCATCAAAAATTTTAGTACCAAAAACAATATTGAAATTTTTAATTTTTTTTTTTTTGAGATTTTGATATTCAGTACTACTCTAATTCATATTTAAATGTGTTTCTACGGCTTTTCTAGATATGTGTGATTTTTTTCAGTGTTGCGCGGTATCAAAATTTTTTTTTTTATTTTTCCAAAGAGTGATTAGGTAAGGGAGTAAAAAGTGCCCCCAAACCAAATCACTAGCTGTATGGCAAATATTGTAAAGGATATTAAATAAGAAACTTTGGTGGTTTATTTGAACCCCTATGTGGTTTGACGTAGGATCTATAGTGAAAAACGTACTTTTTCGTTTATTTCACGCCATCTTCAATAGTTCCGAGATAAAAATTTGAAAAAAATACTGAATGTACATCTTACCACGGTGTATCAAGAAAAATTAGCAAAAAAAAAATTTAAATTCTGAAAAAAAATTTTTAGGGATTAAGAGATTCAGTACTACTCTAATTCATATTTAAATGTGCTCTTACGGCTTTTCTAGATTGATAAATTTGATTGATAAATCTTCAAACTGTTTTTTTTTTTCAAATATCTAATAATAAAAATAAAATTTAAAAAAATACACAGTACAAAAAAATGTTATAGATTTTCTGGCATTTCGAAATTTTGAAAAAAATATAACTTTGAGACCCACTTCTGCTTAAATTTTTATTTAAATGCGTTCGTGTGTGTCTTTTTTCTACATGTGGCGTAATTTTTCCTGAATTTTTAAGAGCATTGTGTGACACAAAAATAATTTTCTTCATCGTCTGCATTATTATTTTTATTTTTTTGTAAACGATTATTTTATTGTATTCGTGATTTTCAATTGAAAGATTAAAATTAAAAAAAACAAATCGGATTTGTGGTCTCAAAGTTATATTTTTTTTTAAATTTCGAAATGCCAGAAAATCTATAACATTTTTTTGTACTGTGTATTTTTTTTTTATTATTATTTAATTTTTATTATTAGATATTTAAAAAAAAACAGCTTGAAGATATTTATCAATCTAGAAAATCCGTATGAGCACATTTAAATATGAATTAGAGTAGTACTGAATCTCTAAATCCCAAAAAAAAATTCAAAATTAAAATATTTTTTTTAGTACTAAAATTTTTGATGAAATATTTTTTTGATAATTTTTCTTGATACACCGTGGTAAGAGGCACATTCAGTATTTTTTTCAAATTTTTATCTTGGATCTATTGAGGATGGCGTGAAATAAACGAAAATGTACGTTTTTCACTATAGATCCTACGTCAAACCACATAGTGGTTCAAATAAACCACCAAAATTTCTTATTTAATATCCTTTACAATATTTGCCATACAGCTAGTGATTTGGTTTGGGGGCACTTTTTACTCCCTTACCGGGCCAGGCCCTTTCAAGGCATTTCCATTATTTTTTTTATTTAATGCCACCTAGAATTTATGAGGGACCACTGTGTGCCATCTCCATTTTAGAGTGCTTCGTAAAAATCATTTTTTCACCTTTTTCCCAAAAATGACCTTTTTCAAAAATTCATAACTTTTGAACCACTCAACCGATTCAGATGATCGACATATCAAATTGAAGCCAAAGAGCTATTTATTGAAGCCTTTTATTAGAAAATATTGAACGTTCAAAAAAGTGCATTTTATTTTCGTAATTATTGGTTGTAATCGTTTTTTATTGTTTTCATGGCTTTGGACTAGAGGGCGCTATATATTTTTTATATTTTTTCTTGAAAGCTGAGGATTGTTCACATAACACATCTCGATATGCTATTTTTTGTTTTTGAGACATCATTTTTCAAAGTTAACATGTTTTAAGTCTTCGTTCAATATTCCTATGTGACTAGACTAGA
Organism: Toxorhynchites rutilus septentrionalis; assembly: GCF_029784135.1. Classification (NCBI taxonomy): domain Eukaryota; kingdom Metazoa; phylum Arthropoda; class Insecta; order Diptera; family Culicidae; genus Toxorhynchites; species Toxorhynchites rutilus. Next base: position 48,584,260 of record NC_073745.1, read on the forward strand.
CCTATGCTACTAGGACCCAGTCTTACCGCAAGCGTGATATTTTTCCAAAGGAGGTTAGCTTATTGGCTTGAATTTAATATGTCGAACATCTAAATCTCGGTTCAGTAGTTCCAATGTTATGAATTTTTGTAAAAATTCATTTTTGGATAAAAGGGGAAAAATGAATGAAAATAGCTTCTCTGATATCGAGATATGTTATGTAAAAAATCTTCATCTTTCAAGAAAAATTATAAGAAAAAATAGCACCCTCTAGTTTGGACTAGAGGGTGCTATATTTTCTTATAAGCCATGAAAACAATAAAAAACGACTTCAATCAATAATTACGAAAATAAAATACATTGTTCTGCACGTTCGATATTTTTTAATAAAAGGCTAGCTCACTGGCTTCAATTTGATATGATGATCATTAGAATCGGTTCAGTAGCTCAAAAGTTATGAATTTTTGAAAAAAGTCACCCTAAAATGGAAATGGTCACCCTAACGAAAAAATAACAAAATACGGTTCTAAACTAATAAAGCAAACGGAATCAAATTTGTCATGTGGAGGTCTTAGAGGGGCAATAAGTGTTTCTATGGTGGTGCGATACTCCTTCCCCCCTCGGGGGGGTCTTGTTCTCCCATACAAAGGAAATACAAATTTCTGCATATCCCGAGAACTAGTCGGGTAAAAGGGATAAGTGCAAAACTCGAGGAAGAGATCATCCGATTTGACATGTACTCCTTTTTATTATATTTTCTGTATCAAACATCTCCCTTTCATGAATACCATGAAAGGGAGAAACATGTTATTTGCAAGCGATTGAAAAATCTTGAACGAGAATTGTGTTTGACAATAATTTGTATTACAATGACGAGTTTTGGTAGAAGCACTAGGAAATTCATAATAAAAGAAAATGGTAAAGGGTCAATTAGAAGATCAATCGCGATTGGACCCATGAACATTCGCTTAGCAAGAAAACGTGAATGTTTGAAGGTATTGATTACTAAAAAATCCATTTTAGGCAGAACGAAGTTTGCCGGGTCAGCTAGTATAAAGTAACATTTAGTACTTCGAAATTATTGTGACATGTTTTTATTCATTTTTCCCAACGTGTCAGTTTTAGCGGCACTCCCATTCATGTTACCTAAAATATCAATTTTTGTATTCTACCAAAATTCAGGTTCTACACAACAAATGATCAAAAGATTGTGTAGAACGGTTCATGTAGAGTTTAAGAGAAGTTCTGTAACGATTTGAAGTAACAGAAAAATGGGAGACTTTGACAATATGTGGAAATTTTTAGTGTATCGGTTTTACCCTGATATCCCCTTAATTTATTACACAGTTAAGCATGATTTGTTCAAGTTTGGTGTTTCTGATCACCAGAGTCACTGCCGTCCTCAGCAGTAGTAAGTTGTTAACTATGTTAATAAATGGTGACAGATACCAACATTACACCTTTTTCTGTAGCTCTTCCCGCAGAGCACCTAGAGTAGGAAAAACGTACTATTGGAGGTCAGAACGCTGAACCTGGCCAGTTTCCGTACCAAGTATCCCTACTCCCAAATAATTATAAAAAAAAAATAGAAATGGAACACCCAGGAGGCAAAAATCAACATTTTCGGTACCTTCACTTCTTTGCTTTTCATTGAGGACAAAAAGCTGCTGAAGCAGCCCGGGACATTTTCGAAGTGTTTGGAGAAGGGGTCATAGGCGAGTCTACTACACGGAAATGGTTTGCAAAGTTCAAAAATGTCAACTTTGACGTCGATGACACGCCCCTTCTGAATTCGATGAAGAACGTCTAAAATCACTTTTGAAGGAGAACGATTGCCAAAATGAACTGCGGCGAATATATAATTGATTAACTTATTGATATAATTATCGTGTTCTGTTTAAATATGAGCTACGCTATGAACTTTTTCCCCAATTCAATACATCTTCTTTTCCTGTGTTTACAATGATGATTCTGATTTAATTACCACTGAACTATCTTCTTCCTCTGCTATTGACGAAAATCAATAGCTTGAACCTTGCCAGTAGAATTTGTACTTTCGTGAGCACTTGCGACAGACCTTTTGAAAATATCCTGGATGCTATCACCGTTGAGCTAACTTTTAATGAATCACCTGTGTAACATCAAACTCCATTAGGAAGTCCCCCATTATGCCATTCACTGTCTGGAATCCTATCACATGTCTTACCAGTTTGACTGTTAGTCTCTCACTGCGGAGCTGTGTGCAATCTCTTACTATACATCGGCATATGCAGTATATAATGCAAGGTGACATACGGTAGTTATGTCGTGTCCCACACATCCCCCTTTTTCTCAAGAGAAAATAGAACAATTTGAAAAAAAGCTATACATATTACATTGCAAAGTGAAATCATTAGGAGATATAAAAGTCTGCATTGAAAATTTATGCTGACGACACAAATCGACAGTTTCCGCCATGATGAAAAATTTTGTCTTCGATTCGCAATGGGGAATTTCCTTTCATCTTGAATATCCAATATTTATGGTTAATTTAAATGTTGCAAGTTATCCGCAGCAAAACCTGCCACGGTCGCCAAATGTGTAACATCAATCTCCATTAGAAAATCCCCCATTATGCCATTCACTGTCTGGAATCCTATCACATGTCTTACCAGTTTGGCTGTTAGACTCTCACTGCGGAGCTGTGTACAATCTCTTACTATACATCGGCATATGCAGTATATAATGCAGGGTGACATACGGTAGTTATGTCGTGTCTTACACATCACCAGATGATTATTTGGCACGTATTCAGACCTTTTCTGGATTATAACACTTACAAATATTGTAAACATCATGCTTGCACACCATTTGTATTAGATTTAGATAGCTTCTTCTTCTTCTTCAATGGCACTAACGTTCCTAGAGGAACTTCGCCGTCTCAACGTAGTATTACTTGCGTCATTTTTATTAGTACTTAGTTAAGATTTCTATGCCAAATAACACGCCTTGAATGCATTCTGAGTGGCAAGCTCTAGAATACGCGTGATCACAGTGCAAGTCGGAGGAAATTTCTTTGACGAAAAATTCCCCCGACCAGAACGGGAATCGAACCCGAACACCCGGCATGTTAGTTATGACGCTAACCACTCGGCCACGGGTGCACGAATTTAGATAGCTAAACCGTGTAATTAACGCATTTCGATGACCTCAATTCTGATCATGAGTTGTCCAATTCACTAATGTTGTTTTATCCACATGATTTCAATATCAATGTGTTAATGATCTGTCAACGTCAGTCAAAATCAATATTTTCATCATGGGGAAGTACAAGAACGAGCAACGCTTAATAATTATAAAAACATTACTACCGAAATTCGGAGTCGGTGATTGCGTTTCGGCCGTAATAATCGTCCAGACTGTGCATAGTTTAGGAACCAATTTGGAGTCTACATTTGCGCTGTTGGATGTTCACGTGCCAACGAGAAGCCACCCCGCACGAAGCAACGGAAATATCGCAGCCGGAAGTGAATCCATCCATATCAGTCAATTGCACGGCGTTCTCAAGAATTGGTCATCTCCCAAACCTCATTGTGGCATGTTTTGCAAAAATATCATGGACTACATCATTAAAAGATCAAATTGACTCAAAAACTAAAGCCACTTGACCATATGAAGCGCCGAAACTTCTCCCATTAGGTTCTGGCGAATCTTGAAGAAAAGAATGGAATGAGCGGTGAGAAGCTTTTCTGGCTAAATAAATTTATCAACAAGCAATGCAAATGAAAAAATCAGATCAAAATTCACACGTGCTTCAAGAAACACCATTGCATCCACCAAAAAAATATTGTTTAGTGTGGCAGGAGGAGAGATTGGGCCGTATTTCTTCGTCGATGAGAACGACCGTCATGATACCGTCAATGGAGAGCGCTATCGAGACATGTGGGAAGACTATTTCTGGCCAGAATTGGGAGATCTAAACATCAATGATATGGGGTTTCAACAAGACAGTGCCACTTGCCACACAGCGCACGTTACAATAAATTTATTGAAAAGTAAGCTTGGTGAAGGTGTTCATTCGAGAAATGGACCTGTCGATTGGCCACCTCATTTATGCGACTTGACGCCATTGGATTTCTTTTTATAGGGGCTATGTCAAGTCGCTGGTCTATGCCAACAAGCCAGCAACTTTCGAAGAGCTCAGAGGCAACATCCAACGCGAAAATTTGCAACATTTCGGTCGAAACGTGTTGCCGAGTATTGAAAAATTGGACCCAACGGATCAATCGCTATGAGCAAGCCCGTGGTGGTCATATGACCAAAATCGAATTTCATTCTTAAAATGAGTTGTACTACACCCAGAATAATTTTGAACTCAATATCTTAAAAAACCTATGTTTAAAAAAAGACAAGTCTTTAGTGAAAGACGTTAAGAAGACGAAATTCCTTAAGATTTTTGTATAATTGAAGATGAAACCCAAGAATCTAAAACTAGATAATTTATCTCAAATATTTTAACAGAAAAATCTCATGTAAACCGCAGCATAATGCGATAGCAAGAAACAACTTAATCCAGCAACAAAAGCAAAATATATATCTCCCATTAGAATATCCCCTCCGGAATAACCTTCCGCAGTAACTCAGCGGCTAGGAACCACTACCACTGTTACTTTCCACCAGAGGCAGTAAGAAACAAATACTTTCAACCCCAATAAATCTCCGTAGGCTCTCTGCGGCCGGCCACATATCCGCTACCGGCCCTCAGCACGAGAGGAAAAAATAATCCAGATCTGTGCTCACCGCCGACACTTTTCATTTATTTCCTCGTTGACTTTCGGTGTTATTTACTGTCACAGCTTATAATCCGGCTGCTCGGAGTGAAATACATCGGCCGGCTGGATGCCTTCCGCTTTTTTCAGATTTTTTTTGTTATTTCAGTGAATTCTTCGCAGCTGCAACTGCAACAACAGATCGAGTAGAGACACGAGAGTAGAGAAAATCGGAAAACTTTACCCCAACCAGACTGGCAAGACACACGAAGCGGAAAAATAGTTTGTTTATTTATGGAGAAACAGCACGACATAAAGCTTTCGTCTATGCCACACCTCTTCCGCTGGCCGGGAAAGCCTAGATAGTGTGGCTCTGGATACGTGTTCCAGCCAGAGCTGTTGTCCTTGCACACCTAGAATCGAAACTGTTTCTCGTGTGTTCGATAGCGTTTCTGTCATGGTTTCGGCTCAAAAGTAAGCTCCCGTTTAGAGTGCCTTCACGATGGCACAAGGTGGCAATTGCGGCGGGAAAGCTTTTAACTCCGGTTCCTTGGCAGGAAAGCTGAGCTAAATAAACCCTAACCAGAGGAAATTCATTGCAGCGGCGGGAAGAAGTAAAAAGAAAGTAAGAATTCACGGCATAAGTAAACACATCATTGCTGCTGATGAAGGAAATCGGGATGCCCTGGATTCAGTTGATTCCGTGAGAATGTATGTGCGGTCCTGGTTTATTTATGTTACAACATAATGCACTTTGACGGAATTGAAGGAACGGAAGCGTTCTAAAATTTCTCACTGCGAGGATGGATTGCGCGCGAGCGATTGCATTTCAAGGCGGAAACTGAATAGGGTTGAACAGGAACGAGCTTTTGATGGGACATCCTCATCTGTCGCACTCTTGTCTTAGGCTAAATGGTTATATATCTGTTATGCTGTCCGAACGACTAGCTTGATGGATGCAAAAGATGCATTCAGAAATTGCTCGCTTCAAATGTTGCCACCCTCTTCGAAAGAAGCTTTTTCGGTGGGTAAATTCTTCGCGGTGATTTATTACAGCTATCTTACCCATGCGCTTGTGCCGCCAATGGTATTCACACCTGGCGGAATGAAAACATACTCTTCCTATGTTACACAAATGTCATTGTTTGATTCCTCAACGATGCAGATTAAAAGTATTTAATGATGATGATGACACCAGTGGCGATTGTTCTTTGAAAAATTACTTTTTTGATTATATCTTGGCAGAATCTTAATCTTTTGCATTCCTAAATTCCGCTCGATTTTCGGCACCACCAATAAAGAGATTTCTGTTGTGTGAAAAAAGCAGAGTTTACAAACCAAAAACAAAATTAACAAACCGGAAAGCTATCTTTCTTCAAATTGATTGATAACGGCACACGTTGATTCTGATAGAAAGGTAAAATAATATCTCTACCTGCATGCACAACAACGGACGTCAATCAAGAATTCTTAATTGTATTTCATAGATTTTAAAAATATACTTACATAGAATCCACAAGGGACGAAAACGTTCCTCCCAATCGCTTTTTTTTTGCAGTCGATGTGATTGAGTTAGACACACTGTTTAATTAAATTTGACGTTTTATACAAGGGACAAATTTGCGCGAACGGTACAAGGAATAATTGCTGAGGAAACGAGACATTTTCATTACCGCTATTGCATTCCCGTCAACCCACCAGGACACCCACTAATTGAATGAGAAAAACTGATGGTTGATCGTGTGCGGTTGCATAAATTGAGTAGAATTTAAAATCGCGTCACTGGTTTTCGTGTAAAGGAACTGGTTTGTCAGTGAATAGTGAACAATTCAATAGAGATAAACATTGGTAATGTATTGCGTTGTACTGTAAATTCATGTCTCCACTAATGATGACTGAATCGAGACGGTGATCAAAAATAGTCTCTGGTACAAAAAGTGGATTAGAAATTTTCCTAAATCACTACGATGTACGTATGATGAAAATTGGATCGTTGTTACAATGTTAAAACTTTTTAGAACAAATGTTTGATAGCACTTAAAATCCAAAAAAATTAAATCGTATAACTAGGCATATTCTAAGTCGTATGCAAAGGGGGATCGACAAACAAACGTATCATACATCAGTTACATATTGTGGGTGGTATATGATGCGCCTAACTGCCATATACATGCGAAAGTCGATGTAATACACCCCAGCAAACATTAAATCGTAAGGCTTTTGCACATGATATATAAGTTCGCATACGTATATAAATTCGTATTAAATTACCATCGCATAAAATATCAATCAAAGGATGCATGATGTGTATCCAAAATCGTAGAAAATGCAACAACACGATTTTCTATATCATTGATGGATTAAGTCGTATATCGGTATAACGATGATCCTAGTATCTCGATATGCAGTATTATATATTATCATATTCATATAATATAACATTGTCGGATCAAATTGCGTAAAAAGCATCGTATATCGTTACAGACAGCTTTATATGCGTATAAAATACGCATACACGATTTACTACAAGCAAACAAAAAAATGGCGGGAAATTTTCAAGAGGTTATAATTATTTTTATACCCTCACGAACCGCCATTAGAATATATGACAACCCTTATGTAATGTTTCAAGAAATAGGAATTTTACAATTGACTTTTAGTGGGAGAAGGGTTAAATATTTAAAATAAGTGGTGGTGATGGTTTAGAAAATTGCTCCAATGGGATTCGAACTCCGATTGTTTTGGATGATAAACATCAGCTATTTCGCACGGCTATCTGGAATATAATTTAAGAACAGTTTAAACTCCACCATCCACCACTATCACCCCCACTCATTTTAAACATTTATAAAGGGTGTGCCACATCAAATTGAATCACGGAAAAAACGCTGTAGAAATTTAATTTTTAAGAATTATATCTTCAGCTTTCGCTTATAATCAGATAAGAGTGTATAGATCACGTTGACCATGCTTCACTGTCAATTTTTCGTAAATTTGGAAAAATGTCGTCGAACGAAAAAGAGCGTATATGTATATTAGGGTGGAAGGGGAAATGGTCACGTCAAATTTCAAAAACCGACCATGCACATTTTGTTTATTGGCCCAAAAAAATGAGCTCAATCGGACATTATTTAGGGGTGCCTCGAAGCACTGAAAGTTTTAGTTTTTTGGTCACTCAGGCTCAGGTCCCAAAAGTTCGATTTTCGGCCAAAAATTTTTTTGGAGATAACACCAGATCTCGACGTTTCATGCAATTTGAAGACATTTGACATCAAAATATTTTTTTTTGGAAACCCAGATTTTTTTCGGGATGACACCAGATCTCGACGTTTTATGCATTTTTGAGTCATTTGGCATCGAAAAAAATGGGTGGGTTATATCTATGAAATAACCGCAAGGTTGACGTGGGACTACCTTAGCTCAGCAATCATTTGTTTGTATTGATTAAATTTTTGATTGAATGAAACAATTTCCGAATTCAATTGAATCCAATATATTTTCTTTGTGAGTAAAAAGATTGTTTAATGCCATGTAAGGTCAATTCATGAATTGTGATAGATTATGTTCTTCGTTACAAGTAAATTTAACGACAGTCCTTTTACGTTTGGTATGATGACACCTTGGTTTAGAAGTCTGTATTAGGTAAACACAGTTGAGTCGGAACAAGAATGCCCCCGACTTTCATTTATTTGCAATGGCGATTTCTCCAACGCTGCTTGGTTTTGAAGTTTGTGTTAGGGGACACATTACGGTGAGATAAAAAATCCCCATACTTCCATGTATTTGCGATGCCGAATTCCCCAAGGCTGCTTGGTTATGATCAGTGTTGGAAAAAATCATCTTCGCTAAGATCAAATGCATAGATTTTCGGGCTAGGTTGCATCGAAAACCTATATATTCCGAACGAAAATTAAAATGACAGATCCAGGCAACCATTGAATATGAACAAATGAACTTTTGTCCTTCAATATGTTTGCAATATGTAACCTGAGGCTGCTGTGTGCGGTTGGGTTTTACAGTTGCCGGATGCCGTAATCGGAAATACCTTATGAAATTCCCGATGTCGCAAATGACTTGACGGTAGCTAAAACCACTCGTTGTATCCATTCTGCATATGCCGTTGCTACCGTCTCGCCAAGTAAAATTTATTTTGAAGTTAAATTATCTGCCAGAACGAATATCGTTTCGGATGTGATGAATATCAATTTGTTGCTTTTGATATCCAAAGTATAAATAACAGCGAAGTTATGAACCCCACTCAATGTCGCATTCATTCATTATAGCAAATTTGGTCATGCAACAGCGATATGAACAAAATGAACTCGTTTGTTATTGTCATCAATATAATGAGGGCAGTGTGTTTCAAGCTGAAAAAAAGTCATTTACACTGTAACAAAATCATATTCGTTTCTCGTGAATATTTGTTGATATTCTAAGACACTGGTTATGATGACTGTGTTGGGGAAACCGTAAATCGGGCCAATCAAAACGAGGCGGTTAGGGCGTTTAGATAACGCTTAACATTTTACAGTTATTCAATTGTTTATCTAATATAAAATAACATTTTATTAATTGCGATTAGAGCGTAGAAATATTCGCTATCAATTGATGCAAGCATCTTTTCGATCCAGTAAGAAATGTTCGAGTTATAAGCATTCGGAATCTTTCATTTTTTCCTGCATGTTCTGTGTTTAGGTTTTCATTTTATCCCCCATATACTCCGGTTAGACGTAGTCCCACGTCAAAAAATTTCGATTTTCCAAATGTGTATCCAGAATCTACCCAAAAAAAATTATTGGCTGTTATCTGCTCGCTGACTATTGCGAAACTGGTGTATAAATCGCAAATGACAGCTCTTTATACGATCACCTATTGCAATGTTTGTGCAAGGGCGAAACAGAAGTTGCAAATATTTTTTCTTAATATCAAAATATGAGCACTGCTCTGAGCGGCGCTATCGATCCGCACATGAACAAAGCAACAAGTGAAATGTTCTTTCGTTTCCTCTCTCTTGACGTAGGGCTACGACTAACAGGAAAAAATAACAACCTAGAAACTGAACAAGTAAGAAATAGTGAAAGATTTCGAACATTCATAATTCGACCATTTTCTCGCTAGATGACAAAGCTGTTGAATGGACATCTTTCTACGTTTCGATTGAATAATTATAAAAAGTCAAGCATCATCTAAGCGCACCAAGCGTTTTGATTGGTTCATTTCGTGGTCCTCGAATAGCCCTAAAAGGAACGACTAAAGTAACAACGAAATACAATTTGAATACGTCAATACCACTGGTGGAACAGAATGTAATCACCTTATTCACGATTCATCAATCATCCAGCGAGCGACCGGAAGACAGCGGCGGCGTTTAACAGGATATCGCTTCGGAGAAGAATTGTGAAGAAAAATGTCAAACCGCATGATGATTCTTATTTTTTTCAAATGTTTGTCCTCAAATCCTAGATAGAAGCATCTCGATAAAAAGATGCTTTACGTTGGTTTTCATACCGTTAGTTAGAGAATGTTTGTGCATGATTTAATCACAATCAAACATTGTTTGATTGAATGCGCCTACAATGGTGGTGGTAGTAAACATATAGAATCGTCTGTTGCTGCAGTGTGTATGTGTCTAGAACAAGGGACACATTACGTTGGCCAAATTGTGTAGTATGTTGATTGTGTTAAAAGGGGCATCAACGTGCAGTGCATTTCAAGCTGGATGTTTAAAAGGTATTTTCCAGTGATGATGTGTTCTTGGGTTGAAAACTAAAGGTGAAAATTTATCCCGTTGCGGTTGCTATCGTTTCCGACAATCCGATTCGGTTCGAATTTTTGCCATTCTGCGTAAGGGGCAGTATAGTATAATTTATGGATTATTTCTTTGACAATGACATTTTTGGGAGCGTTGGAGATGTAATCGCTCTAGTTTTTTTTTAATTGGCCTTTTTCGAGGCTTCTTCTTCTGTAGGAGTATTGTACCATTGCGACCATTAGTTTGTAGTGTACTCCAGTTTGCTATGTATGCAGTGTCGGTTCGTTCCATCACTCAGGGAGTAAATGATAGTCACACCAGGACTTTGCATATCCCCCCACAAAGATATGACTTCCTTTATGAAGTTTCTTACCTTTCTGGTTCAGCAGACCAAATCTCGTTAGGCCTAAGAATGCCCTTTCCAAGAATCCGCAGTCTTCACTGAATAAGTGTACTGCATTGACACAGTAAATGTTCCGAAGTTTCAGCTTCGAAATTGCAGAAACGACAGTTATCATCTGTCAGTTTTCCGATTTTTTTAGGTGATACCTGCACGGGCAGTATCCGATCAAAAACCGGTTAATGTGCTCAAATCTGCCTTATTCAAGCTGAGTAGGCTGCATGTTATTCTGTTACAAGGTGTAATGAATAATTTGGATTGTCTAAGTGTTGATCGAGCCGTCCAGCTGACTTCAAACATCGATATCTCCCTAGTTTTGAGCTCTGATTCCATGCATGATGTAGGTAATCCACAAAATGGCTCAGGTCGGACGAATTTGATTGAACTAGCTTTGACTGACATGTGTATGCTTTTACTACATTAAGAGCTGCTCGGCTATGTGAGAAGATACAGATATTGGCATACCTGTATTTTCTAGCCAAACAAATATTTGTATTTCTGCTTGAAGAACTGTAAACCCCTGTCTTATTGTAATTGACATGTCGATTCCTGGTCCAATAATCCCAGCTCCCGTAGATTTACCAATTTTAGATCCATCGGCATAAAACACGAGTGATCCTGGACGAGTTTTGGGACCACCTTCTACCTATTCGTTGCGATTGAATTCAATCACTTTGAAGGAAACACCAAAATTAGTCTTTTTCAAGGTTAGCGACGGATGAACTGAAAAAGTTCTATTGTCGCTCAGACTGTAATTCAAGACAACATCATCATCACTACCAACAGAACATCCCCGGTAATTGAACGTTTAGGTAAAAAGCATCAATAAAACAAACCAAGAAGAAAGAGAGAACAAATGGAGAAATTTTGTAGTAATAAAACAAAAACTCATCAGGATCCAATGAAAATCGAAATCGAAACACATTGCCGTAGAGAAAGGGTTAAATCTTTTTCAGAACCAACGAAATATTTTGGTAAAAAGTTCATTATATTTTGCTTTTTTTTCTAAACTAATGTCCTAAATGATGAACAGGTAAATTGAATTGTTCAATTGATCAACAAAAAGAGACATATTCGCTTTTGAGTGTACATTCAACAAATCTTAACACACCTAATTTTGAAGGTGTGTACGTGTAGAATGATTCATCTCTTTTTATTCTGACATTTACCCTTCAGTTCTCAAAGTTGGGTCCGGGCGGAGGAACACCGCTTGGAAAATTTGCTTGCGTAACGCGAAAAAACAACCTTCTCGTACGTGGATTTGGCAAAATAGTTCAATAGGACCAAACCATCTGTAACGAACGTGATTGAAATGATCGGGGAATATTTAACGAGTACCAAGAACCTTGGATTGAGGGTATGTGGAACGGAAGCTTCAATGCCTATTTTGTTTTTTGTATAGTTTCGATTGAACTACTAATAGAAAAATAAGATGATTTTTGAAATAGAAAAAGTAACCAAACGATCTACTCTTTCAAAATAATATCGTAGTTCTACGTGGTAACAATGTGGTCGTGTCTGAGACACAACTCTTCTAATAATTTTTTTTCGTGAACCCATTTTCGCTCAAATAGCGGAGTCTTTCGGCTTTGAGGTTTCTTGTTCTTGGAACTCTGAACCCGGTGATCAACTCAGATTGAACTGTTCTGTAAATTAATACAGAAAAGAATGCAAGAAAATGACTGTTGAATAAATTGAATGAATTTGAATAAAAATTGACATAGGAGTATCATTCAGTGAAAAAACCGCACGATGATGATCCCGGGAGTGGAACTTTAAACATCTCAATCAGAGCACATTTCTAAGTTGGAATGAATCAAATACTTTTGTAATTTTTCTCATGTCTTCTGTGATTGATTTACGTTTGGTCATAACAAAAACCATAATTATGGAACGCCTTTTAGCAGCCAAAGAAAAACTATGAAGGCGTCATGAGGATGATCTTAATGGAAAACGATGTGACATTTACAAATTTGAAGTTATAACGTTGAGGTTTGGTGGAAATTTTAATGGCAAATGTCGCAGCTCAATGAAAAAGGATATTCGATCAAGGTGAAATATTCCAACAAAATTGTCAATGAATGGAGGAACATAGAAATCATAAATAGCGTTTGAAGTTCAATTTTCTTCATCTAAAATTTCTCCAAAGGCACTTGAATAACAATGCAATATGCGACGGAAAAGAACGAAATGGAACACGAAATGAAGTCTATTTGTGTAAATAGCACAGATAATCTTATTTACATGGAATGTTAATCGACCGTCCTAAGTTCGTCAGGGATAGTGATATAACTAACGGTGAATAATCAATGACCAGATATCGTTCAATCAAAAACCAAACCAATATTCAATTTAATTGTAGCGTTGCTGTTTTTGGTGTTTATCCTGAAATAGTTTCCAAAATCCAGCTTCTGTGAGATGAAACACGAGAGAACACATCGGGTATACCAAGAGCACAAGGCGTACCCCAAGAAACAACCCCTTGCAGCTGTCCTTCGGAGATTAATGGTCCACCAGAGTCACCCATGCACATTCCAATACCCTGGGGACTTGATGTGCAAATAGTGTTTTCGTGAACAAATGCATCGTTGCCAAAAACCTGACGTTCCCGACATTCGTCCAGTGAAATGATCGTTACATTGACAAACTGCAGATGTCCCGCTAGCGATCCAGGGTGCTGTGGAAGAGAAAAGATGTTTTAGCAACCGTCGGTTGCGAACCCTAGATTTGCATAGGTTACCGAAGTTTGTCCCCAGCCGGAAGCTTGAGCGGTCAAAGGTTGCTGAATAAATTCTGACCCTAGCGGAATCTGTCCCACCTTACTCGTAAACACAATTTGGGACGCAACATGAAGTAGTGAAATATCGTTTTCCATCCTCCGTGGGTTGTAGAACCGATGCTGAATGATGTCTTCCAAGTCGTAGCGAATTCCCTCGCTCAACAAGAGTACTCCCACAACAACGAAGGTGCTTTGGGGTGTTCTTCCATAGGTACAATGAGCTGCTGTTAGCACCCAACGATCGCTGATGACGGATCCTCCACAGAAATGACTCCCAGTGGACGTTCGGAGCGATGCTTGATGAGGAAATTGACCTTCCTCGGCGTTTTTTCCTCCAACAATACGGCCTTCCCATCCGGAGTACCCGATCGGCAACATTCCGGCCAAAGTCGTACCGACCAGGGCCAATTCAACTAGCAACAGTGCACGTACCATTGTGAATGCGTGAAACTTTCATCCAAACGCACCGTTTTTATAGTTAACTGCATTGTACACTATCTACTAGTGTGCTAGTTTATCGAAAACCGATAATCCATTCATGTTTGGACCGGGATTAATGCATTTAGTGGAAAAAGCGATGAATACATACACCAGCATGTGATGAATGATAACGCATTGTGGAAATCAGATTAATGCCCAAAATTAAAGGTTTTGTTCAAACTATGCGATGACGTTACATAACGCTACAAACTATGTGATAACGTTGCATTTGAATTACTCCTATCAATTGCACCGGTAATACAATGCTGCAAATATGACCCTGTTTTATTCCACGGAGCATCTGTGGGGTTTGATCAACATACTTCTATCACTTATTTGATCGATAAAATATAAAATACTCCCTCCATGTCCATGTCATCTAAGTTGATTCTACATTCAAATAAACTATTGTGATAAAGCGGTAACATTATAAAGCTATCCAGTTGTGTTAAGCTACTAAACTAAAGCTAAGAATTTAGGCTAAAAATTAAATTCGAAACACGGAATTTAAAATTCAGAGCCAGAAATTCAGAAAAATTCAAATCTGGAATCTGAGTCTGAAACCAGATACCTGATCCAAAGAAGCAGGAACGTGGGTATAAATTATGTATCGGGAACAAGCACAAAGTTTATCTATTTCTTGATTCGAAAATTAGAGGATGTTCTAGATGAATAATTGATTTTTCTCGCTAAAAACATACGCGTGCAATATTCCGAAAATTGAACCTTGTAGTTTTGAAATGACATACTTCGAAGATTACGTTCTTGAGGAACTTCACAGTCGTAGACTTTTGCATCATTTTTTATTAGTATTCGTTTGAGTTTTCTTTTGCCAAAGAACACGCCTTGAATGTATTCTAGGGAGGCAGGCTCTAGGATACGCGTGACCACATTGCAAGTCAAAAGAAATTTCTTTGACGAAGAAATCTCCGGCCATGACGGGACCCAAACCGGCGTGATAAGTGTGACGCTAACTACTCGGTCACGGGAGCACACTTTCTTCACTCACTCCTAGTAAATTGACAAAACTAAACAAAACAATATTTATGTTCCTGTAATGCGGCTTCCATGTCCTTCTATCGATTGATGCAAATATCTCTGCAATCTATAGCCATAATTCGGACATAACAATTCACTGCATCCTCCGAACAAAATTGCACTGCTCTTTTCCAATATATGCCATTCTTTCAGTTTTTTTATCGAGGTGTATGTGGGATATTTACGGATCGGGTAGGTAAGGAATGTATCGAAAAGTATTCTTAAACATTCAAACATCAAAATAAAACAGAAAACGTTCAGAAAATGTTTACAAAAGTGAATTTTATTAAAGAATATTAAGTTTACATAGCAATGAAATGAAAGAATCAAGCCTATTAGTGATTTGTAAAAAATGATCGAACCTTAAGACGCGTTCACATTGCGCCAATCGGCAAATAAAGAAATGTATGGGAAATTGGGAATGATTTCAATTTTCATTCATTTAAACGGTTATTTTAGTAATGTATAGCATATCAAATAAATCTTATAAAGTTTTCTATTCGATTGGTATGTAAATAATCGAAATTCGATCTTTATGAAAATATTTTTAAACTTTTGCTTTATTCCATAAAAACGTGATCCGTTTTCTGATTTGGCACTCTTACTGACAGACGTAGTGCTACGTCAGAAAGATAACAAGTTGGATGACATCCATGAGTGACAGCTATCTCTATACAAGGCAACACTTTCCGATCTACGAAATGGATAACTCTGTATACAGCAAATCCAAGCAAAAATGATCAATTAAAAAAAAAACTTTGATCTTGCTCAAACCTCTTTTGAAAAGTTTATGCCATTTTTTTATTTCAACAGAGTTTTCAAAAAAAGTATTTCATATGGGTTCTCAAATATTTACTTTTAGGCTAAAGCGAAAAAAATGTTTTTGTGGTTTTCGAGAGGTTGGGGGCGATCTTATTTCAGAAGGCTGAGACAGTTTTACATAACATATTAAAATCTCAGGAACACTTATTTGTTCTCTTTGGAGATGTATAATTTTTCTCATTTTTTTTTTTTTTTTTGCAGGAAATGAAAGATTTAACTTCTGAATCTTTAAATTAAATTTTAATTTGATTCTTTAAATAAAATAAGTTTAAAAAGAACTGAAAGTTTTTACCAATTTACTTTTCTACACCCAAACTAGCGTTGGCTGAAAACATTTAATCTTCAGCAGAAATGCCAGATGCCAGTTTGTGTGCTGGAGGGTCAAATGCGCAAATAATGAGCTTTCTGTTTTCTTTTCTCATTTCATTTGGGATTGTGTAAAAAAAAGTCCATACAACGTCAATGGAGATCGAACCAAGGCCGGCTGGAATGCAAAGCTATTTCACATGACCACACTATCCATATAGATGCCAGTTCTTTTACATAGAAGCGTGATAATGTTACACCTCATCATAAAATGAAGTTGGAAAGTTTTTTCTGAGAGGATAAAGAAAAACATGAACGAGAATATATCTTTCTCTGTCTGGGCCGTGTATTTGGCAAACTATGCGAAAAGCTTTCATATGCTTTCATTTAAATGTGTCTCCTGTTTCGCTCGCTCATATTGGCTCCAGCATATATATTATACAAATGATATACATGTATTAGGGAGTAGAACATTTTCTGTTCTTTTTCAGCTCATTTAATGTAACAAATCGGGATGCCTTAACATGTGCTAAAATTAACTTTGGGTGTACATGTCAGCTGATTGTTTTCATGCTTCAGTTGAACGTACAATGAAGCCTGTCTCCCACGAAGAAGTTTACAGTTTTCCTGATTGTGTTGAGTGTGTCAAAAAATCCACAAACGAGAATGAGCCAAAAGTTTGCGCGATGGAGTCTTCAGATTTCTTCAAATGTGAATTTCGGTTCAAACAATCTGTTCTTAATAAAATTTGAGACAGACCAAAGTTGGAAAACATTAAACATATAATCTTCTCCTGATGCTCTTTTGATATGGAATATTCTTACAATTATAACCATCACATGAAGAAATTGAAGGTATTGACAAAAAAAAACAACTAAAGGATATGTTAAAGCCTCCATTCAATTTTATTGACCAGCTTCAGTGTCAAACGGAGGGGGATGGAATTCAAAAATCACAGAAGGATTTTATAATTAAAGAAGTTTTGCCACTGATGCCGATAATTAAACGAGACTATTGGCTTAATTTGTCTGAGACTCATAAAGATTAATATTTTAAGATTAGTTGTTATATTATAGTAGCAAACGAGGAATTAAATGTGAAATAAGCTTCAAAAATGATCGATGTGTTTTACTGAAATTGGATTAAATACTCAAAGTAGATGTTCGCAAAATGAATTAAACAGCTGGAATTGCAGTAAAATTTCTATACAGCAGCAATATTTAAAATATTGTTAATATTGATTACGCACAATAAAACGGACTGTTCGTTTATGCAACTGATTACTATGAAAATAAGTCGAATTTGATGAGTGAAAATGCTACTACTGATCTTATTGTTTCATTATCTACTTGAAGATTCGAATGCAGAAATTGAGGTAATTGCAACATAAAAAAACAAAATTGCTTCTCTACGTTCATCGCAGTGCAGTGAACAGAGAATAGTAATTATATGAGCAGCGTTTCAATGGTTTCTTATACGCATCTACTAGGTAACGCTAAGTGATAAGATACTGTCATGAAAGGCATGTTTGGACTCTACAAAAAAATGTGATTCAAATGTAAGCTATATTTACATTTGAATCACATTTTTTTGTAGAGTCCAAACATGCCTTTCATGATAGTATCTTATAGATAGTAGGACAAAATATTAATAATTGTTGTTGTTGAACGATGTATGAAAGCCATATGGAACTACGTCTGTTTTGCGGACAAACAGTGATTTTTCGGAAACGTTTTTTCAAAATTGCTCAAACGTTTTCGAACAAAAAATGTTTGTTTGCATGTTGAGCATACGTATTACGTTGTATAGAATGCGTATCAGCGAAAAAGTCAATTTTGTTCATTTTGTCGTTTACGTCTCCTATATAAACATGGACAGGACAGGATTCTTCGTTGGAAAAAGTGTATTGCTTCAGAACAGGCCTATTCTAAAGGCGAAAATATATATTTGACAGAATGTGTGTCTCTGTAACATTTTTATTATACAAAAAAATAATTAATTTGTATCATTTTCAATTATAGCGTTTTCAATAAATTCCTTATGAATTCCTTCATTTGAACCATTGAAAGTTCATGTTGAAAATAACAAATAATCATTACTACATTTTTTTATGTTCCATTGCCGAGCGAATAAAACAGAACAATACAAGTTCCATCTGACACGTGTTTCACAAATCTCATCATGATATAGAAAACACATTTACCCCTCTTATCACAAACAAGCGTTAATCATAACCTCAGCCTAAATAATTCACCGCACTGCAACAACACCCGTCCAAAGAGGATTACATACACGAGCTCGTTACTTAATGCTATCAGGAATCGAACGCTTCCTCCATCTACCCTACCCTCTCGATTCGTGATTCAATGGACACTACACCTCGGAGGTCAACCGCTAATATGAACGGATATTTCAATAGCATCGCAAAACAATTAACTGGGACTGTCATCTCATCAGTTCTCCGCGTCAACCCGGCACCACCGTAGGATCCATCCACAAGACATTCTCCCGGAATCACGCTCAATTTCCGTTCCACGCTTCGGCGGTTGAAGTGATGAGATTAGCCGCTCACTGTCACATTTTAGAAAGACTGAATCCCATAGCCACCGTCCACCGTCATCGCCACCAGGCCAAGCATTCGTCACCTTTCACAACAACATGACTATTACATCTCGGAGGATCTCTCATCACTTCTGGCCTGCTGCCCCTCGCTGCCTCTTATTATTCGGTTCACATGGCGGCGGAGCTTTGTGCCAGATAATGGCATTGCTAATCTGGTAATGCGGTAAATCAGGCCAACGTTGCGACTGCCCTGGCGCTGTTTCCACGACTCTCAGCCTGTGCGACCAAAACACATGATGAGTGGGATGCGGTCGATGATGACCCACTCCGCGCCCGTTCCCCCATTCGTTTCACCCCTCGTGCGACGACTGGCGGAAGGACTAAATGTCCGCCCATAGTACCCAAAAATGGATGTGAGTGGGACAGACAAGGAAATGATGAATTGCTGAGGTTCTGCGGTTAGCGTGTCCGGCGCATTATTTTTCTCTGTTCGGTGCTGCTGAAGAACTGGTTCAATTCAATTAAATTGTTACAACGGTGTTGATATTTCAATTTCAATGTAAGTTACACAAGATGCTACTTTTGAAATTCTATTAACAAATATATTAAATTTCAAGCAGATTGCGTGTTGAAATGTAAAAATAATAATACAATTCAGTAGACATGCACAGCTCGTAAATCTCACTACAAAGCAATTCAGCGGGTAAGACGGACAGTGGGGGTATAACGGACAGGTGGTTGACTTGTATAGTTGCATTATGAATTTCAAATTTCTGTTGATGGGAAACCCTTCTACATGCTATCCTATAATATTTAAACTATCCTATGACAATGAATACTGATCAAAAGTGGAATAGAGAAACAAAAACCGAAAATCGAACATGCGTGAGGATGTAACTTTTGCGGCTTCGATATTAAGCATTTTGGGTGGTTTAATTGCAAAATTGAATTCGCTGATGGTTATGTTTCGAATATTAAGTTGACAGAGAAGCGATTGTAGGTATGTACGGAAAAGTAAATTCATTCGTAAGTGGTAAATATTAATTAATGAAATAATTGCACTGGGGGGGTTGAAATGGACAGTCACATCCAATGCATGATAGAAAATGAAGGGAAAAATATTGAACTATTTTTTATATTGCTTTCTCTTTTTATTCTATATCAGTTACTGGACGCACAAACACTGAGAGAGAGTGGAATTATTCCTCTCGCGAGCAATAAACCTCTACACTTCGTATATTATGAACCTGTCCATATTCCCTCCACTACATGTCCATTATAGCCACATCTATAAAAATGTTCTATTTTTCGGCTTGTTTTAATTTCAGTAAAAAACATGGAAAACACATTTTTATAAAACATTTGGCCAGTTATTTCGAAAACCAGTATATTGAACTGTAAGAACCTGCTTTTAAATTTTTGAAAAGATGTGATTCCAAAGATACAGGGTTTTCCATTTCGGGCTTCCGAAAGTATACAGCCCTGCGCTGACAACCGTTTGACATAGCTGTCAACCAAAGCGTCATATCGTTAGTTGAATGTCTGCCATTTTACAATATGGATCGTTTTAGCATCGCACAACGTGTTAATTTTGTTAAATTATACTATTAAAATGATGAAAAACCGACAAATGTTTTTCGAGCATTACGGACGGATTTTGGTCGTCATGCACGGCCTACAGAGCACACAATCGCTAATGTAGTGCGTAAATTCGAACAAACTGGATCCGTAGCGGATATTGTGAAACCTGTGCATCATCGTAATGTGCGTTCGGCCGAAAATATTGCTGCTGTTGCTGCCAGTGTGGAGGATGACCCGAATGTTTCGATTCCACGGCGTGCTCAGCAATTGGGCTTGTCAAACACATCATTGTGGCGAATTTTGCATTTGGACTTGCACCTACATCCATATAAAGTCCAACCGGTACAAAAATTAGAGCGTGGTGACCATGGAATGCGTCGGGCATACGTCGATTGGGTGAACGAACAACAGCAGCAAAATGCTGAATTTTCGCATCAAATTTTCTTCAGCGGTGAGGCACATTTCGAGCTCGGTGGCTATATGAACACCCAAAATTTCCGTATATGGGGCTTAGAAAATCCACACGTGATCGTTGAGAGGCCATTGCATCCGCCAAAAGTCACTGTTTGGTGCGCATTATGGTCTGGTGGAGTCATCGGGCCGTATTTCTTTGAAAATGAGGACGGCGAGACGGTAACTGAATGATGAGCGCTATGGCCGCATGTTAACCGATTTTTTTTTGCCACAAATTGAAGATATTGATACGGATGACATGTGGTTTCAGCAGGACGGCGCCACGTGCCACACAACACGAAATTTGAGGGACGCATAATTTCGCGTTTTGGTGATGCCAAATGGCCGTCCAGATCATGCGATTTGAACCCGCTAGACTTTTTGACGTAGGACTACGTCTAACCGGAAGATATAGGGGGTGAAATGGAAATCTAGGCACTGAACAAGTAGGAAAAAATGCAAGATTTGGAACGCTTATAACTCGAGCATTTCTCAATAGATCGCAAAGGTTTTTGCATCAATTGATGGGAAATATATCTACGCATCTATCATAATGAATAACATTTCATTTTTCTTGAGATAAATAATTGAATAATTGTGAAATATCAAGCATTGTCAAAATGCACTATGTGTCCATTTTTGATTGGTCCATTTTGTGCTCCTCAAATCGTACCGACCAAAACGGGCAACCAGAGCAGCAGCGAAATAGAATGAAGCATGATTGGAAAGGAAAAAGAAAAAAAATAAACGAAACATTGGTCGCAGTCTCACACATGCGTAATTCTCGAGTCAGCCAGTCAGCTTAAAAATCCCCGCTCCGCTGCCGTAATGATCATTCTCATTCAAACCGTACACCACATCGGTTCGCATCACAACACATCAACAAACCAACCCAAGCAGCCATGTCTGGACATGGTAAAGGAGGAAAAGTGAAGGGAAAGGCAAAATCCCGCTCGAACCGTGTTGGTCTGGAGTTCCTCGCAAGGGTAGCTAGGCCGAGCGCGTTAGTTTCGGCCGCCGAAGTGATCGAGTTAGCTGGCAAAGCTGCTCGCGACGATAAGAAAACCCGCATTCGGAACAGAACACATTCGGTTCGGTGGACATCAAGACAACAGGCAGTTGCAGCGAGTGGCGAGTGGCAAACGCAATCGCAAAACGGCATCAGGTAGCAGAAGAAAAAAGTTTGTTCTTTATACAAACTGCTTTGGTGGCAAATCCAGAACAAGGCGGCATCGAGGGCGTTCGAAATGGTTTTTTTTCAAAACCACGAGTACTAAGTTTTCTAAATTGGAACCATTTCATAAAACAAGGCGCTTTTCAGGGCCATTAAACCTTCCAAAAAAGAGTTTAGGAAATACAGTTCAATACTTTCTAAAACAATATCCAAAATAATAATAAAACACAAATTGATTTTTTCATAATTTGTTTGCCAGGATATGATGAGTATGTGAATTTGGCAGTTGTTCTGAGCTTATTGATTTTCACCAACTCTTAAATTGCTTCTAGATTGAAAGTACAGTAATTTACACTTATCTCGACATTTAGCTAATTGGACGGACCTGTAATGCGACATATTTAGTTGGACATTTTTGTAAACATAGAGTTCGGGGTCCAAATTATGACCCCTCATTGAAAGCCGACACTGTACCACTGTCATCGCAAATGTTCAATTACAGGTTAAAATTACCTCCAATCCGATACTGAGTGGTGGTAATGCGACGTGCCATTGAATGTAATTTACTGTAAAATATGTCACAAGCTGGATGGGAAGAAATTTTCCAACCGTGAAAGCTGTGGCGAGTGGCAATTGCAATCGCTAAACAGAAAGGTTTAGCCGAACAAGATGGGGATATCGAGTGATAACAAAACAATAAACTCTTTAGATTGAAGATAATTTTGTGATCCTGAAAAGGACCCTTTTTAGCCTGCATGTGAATCCAACGAGCGAACAAATCGTAATGAATGTATTTTTTTGCCATCGCTCCCTTTTAACGCTCATTCGTTCGTCTCGTTGGACTCGCCCCTCTGGTTGAGTCTGCCGATTTGTCTCTATCCTGTGAGTGTGTACCGCTAGAGTATAAAACACGCGGACCCCAAAAAAATATCTTATTTTCTTTCTTCAAACCCGTGTGGTTGTACGGCATCGGCATCGTGGACGTAACAAAGGAGTTAAGGGAAAGGCAAAGTCTCACTCGAACCGTGCAGGTCTCCAGTTCCCTGTTGATCGCATTCACTGATTGCTCCGCAAGGGTAACTAGGCCGAACGGATTGGTGCCGGAGCACCAGTATACCTAACAGCGATTATAGAGTTTCGGCCGTCGGAGTGCTCGAGTTGGCTTGCAAAGCTGCTCACGACAATCAGAAAACCCGCATCAAGAACAGAGCAGCTTCGGTTCGGCGCTCATCAAGGCAACAATTAGTTTCAGTGAGTGGCAAAGTGTTTCTCCGGCACGTCGCATTAAATGTAATTTACTGAACAATATGTCACAAGCTGGATGGGAAGAAATTTTCCAACTATGAAAGCTGTGGCGAGTGGCAAACGCAATAGCTAAACAGGAAGGTTTAACCGAACAAGATGGGAATATCGAGTGATAACAAAAACACAACACCAAAGGTTCTTTTCAGAACCATCAACATATTCATAAAGAGTAAACAGTAAACTAATCCATTTTTCAGGTAGATAGGTAGGTATTCACGTAGGAGAAGAAAATAAAACAATATATTTAAAATATATATTTAACAAAAGCTGTCCCCTTTGTATAGTCTTACGTCACTCCGGTTATGTCCCCGACATTACCCACCCGTCTTTTTTTGTGGGGTTATGCGAAAGACCGTGTCTATGCCAACTCTCCGCAAACTCTTGAACATTTGAAAGACAACATTCGTGAAGTTATGACCGAGATACCGCTCATATGTTCCGAAAAGTCATCGAAAATTACTGTGTCCGGATCAAGGTGTGCGAGTAAGCCCTAGGTGGACATTTGAATGATGTTGTATTTCACACATAATGGCATAAACCAAACTTTAATTTGAAATAAAAGTTTTATCGAAATTCGAATTCTAAGTGTGTTTTATTTCAATTTACTTTCGGAATTTAAAGTTGGAAAACCCTGTACAATTGAAGTTTTCCTTAACATGTCCGTCTTTCCCGAATCCAAAACCACATATCGGCCTGGTTGGCGAAAAAAAAAAGCTGCAGGAAGGTTGTGTCCGAGACACGACCGCATAATTGTCGTAGGATTACGTGAGGCAGTTTCTTTCACACTGGTGTTGAAATTGTTGAAATACAACTTCTGGCTTCGGGCCGTACTGCTCTTTGATCCACAGAAGAACATACTCAGTTAAAATTCCGATGTAGACCTCAGTGTTCATTTCGTCGCCTTCTGGAATGAACACCGGGCTAAGTTTTTTACCATCGAAAACCACCAATCGAAACACCATGGTCACCCTTCATGCTCGTCGTCACGTCTTTTACCGGAAGAGAACAAATATAGCGATCGGTTCTGGAATTTGATACGGGATCGACGGTAAACTTGGTCTCGTCGGTGAACAGGATTACCTGTAACTGTAACTTTTTTTATCCCATTTGTTTATTTATTTAGGATCATTAGCATTTTAGCTGTAACAGAGCCGGGTTTCAATCGTGTACATGTTACATGTTTTTATGCTTTCTATAAATTGTACTTTCACAGTAGTAGTCATTTAGACGTAAGAGTATTCTTCCTGTTCTTCCATTGTTTAGCAGACCGAACAGCGGAGACAGTTGATACTAATCATTGTTGGGTTATAAATAACACAACAGCCCGATATTTCTTGCAGAGCAGAGCAGTTGTATGGATGAATTTTCATTCGATGATGATTGCGTGGACGTGTTAATTCTATAACAACACGAAGAGTTTTGCACTCACGATCGATCGCTTAGTAAGCGACCGCGCAACCAACGTGGCTACAAAGACCCCCTGATTTTTTCGCTTGATGAAGTTTAAGCGATTTTTATCTTTTCACACTAATAATATTTTGTTTATCTCGACTACCGTTACCTATTATTGATAAACATTCCGTATACATTCGTGAAAAAGTTCACTAGGCTTTAAACCTCGTTTAGAAAAATGCAAACTATTACATCGTTGAATAAAATATTTAGTATGATTTCTTGCTGTGCTGGCTGAGACCAGACAAACGACCGCGGAGGGTTAAATTATATTTAACTCAAATTCTAAACACCATTTTTGTCATTGACTCAAATTCCGAACACTTCTGTCTCAAATTCCGAACATCACAAATGAACAGGACTTTTATTTGGCAGTTTTGTTTTTTGAGGACTGTACTGGCTGTATCAAGAGAAGATTCATAATCATTGGCTTCAACGTTCCATGGGAGCAGGCCGCACTTTAGAAATACATTTACCAGTAGTACTTGGTCTATATTTTTCATTAACTCTGAAAATCATTGAAATGAAATCATTGCAGCTTCATTTTCAGAGCGCCTCTTAACGGATGTAGCGCCTTCCCAGGCAGCCCTCATTAGTTTGGAAAACTAATCCATCAAAAACGTCTAGTAACATACGTCTAGTAACTGAATGAAATGAGTGAGGTTTGTAGACAAACAGACCAAAATAAGCCCGCGACCTTTACAGGATTGAACCGTGTCGAAAGTCACATGGTAACGATGCCCATCGACAAAAACAACGACCGAAAGCACAACATTTTTCTTGACCAACCAAAGATAGAAAGCATTGGTCATATACTGATGGAATGCTCCAGAGTTCTTCCAGCCACTATCAGTTCGTCCAACGCATTTTGGATACAGGTTTCGCCGTTCGCTTGGTGTCGTTTCAAGAAACGCAGTACCAACACTCTGGATAGTATTTCGGTTTAAAATACTTCTGCATTGATTGCATGTACCGTCTATGGGGGTGAAAATGGGTCAAAAATGGTAGTTTTCGAACTTTTTGTTGAATGACTATCGTAAATTAGAGTAAAACACAATTCTGATTACGTAAAAATGTTCTCTAATGATGAACACTCGTAAGTGTTCAAGTAATTGTTGAATAATATTAATTTTTCACTGTACTACGATTAAATGAAAGTTGACTCAATCTCATCCCTTAGAGGAGGTGACAATGGGTCAAAGTAGTGAATATTACTTTCTATAAACAATTGTGTTTAGAAATCAATTTCTCAATAATTTCAAGATAATTTACCAACATGTAAGTGTCTTGAATGATTATTTAAGTTACGAAAATAGTGTCAATCCACCTAGAAGTGCGATGGAAATATTTATATACAGCCAATCCATGTCAAACCGATATAGTGGTTCTCGGATTTTCGTGAAAAGTGACTGTTTTGTTCTTTATCGCAAAACCTAGAACCAGTATTTTTTATCATTAGGGTGATCATTTCCATTTTAGGGTTGCCCAAAAACTCAATTTTTTCCCATTTTTTCCAAAAAATGATTTTTTTTGTTTAAATTCATAACTTTTGAACTACTGTACCGATTCTGATGATCTACATATCAAATTAATAAGGTGACCATTTTCATTTTAGGGCAGTTCGAAAGATCATTTTTCCCATTTTTTCCAAAAATTACTTTTTTAAAAAACTCATAAGAACTACTGCACCGATTCAAATAATCGACATATCAAATTAAAGCCAATTAGATAGGCTCTAAAGTAATAATAGTAGTAAATATTACACTTGCAGAAATTTTGGATTTTGGCCTTGTAATTATTGATTTTATTTTTTTTCATAGTTCACATTGTCTCTGGACCAAGGGTGCTATATTTTCCAATATTTTTTCTTGAAAGCTAAGATTTTTTAGATAACACATCTAAAATTCAGAAATGCGTTATTTTGTGTTATTGAGTTATGATTTTTCAAAATTAACCGATGGTCCGAAGAATCATTTTTCCCTTTTTTTACAAAAATGACTTTTTTTAAAATTCATAACTTTTAAACTACCGGGCCGATACAGATGATCGATATACCAATTTGAAGCCACATGAAATACAACATGTGCACAAAAATTGGATTCCAATCGCATAAGAATATTGAACGAAAACTGAAAACATGTTAACTTTGCAAAATCACTCGAAAACAAAAAAAACACCTCTCTGATATTCGGATATGTTGTGTAGAAAACCCTCAGCTTTAAAAAAAATATATAAAAAATATGGTGACCTTAGTACCGAAACCATGTAAGCTATGAAAAACAATTACAATCAATAATTACGAAAACAAAATCAGTTTTTTTTTCAAGTATAATGTATTTCAAATGAAGCTCTAGCTCATTGACTTTAATTTGATATATAGATCATCTAAATCGGTCCAGTAGTTATGAATTATTGAAAAAGATCATTTTTGGAAAAAAGGGGGAAAAGTTGATTTTTCGGACCACCAATTTTTATGAGAAATCTGACAATCCCTATATCGGTTTGGCATGGAATACAATTCTGTGCTTGACCCATTCTCACCCCCACTCAGTGTAAATATGAGATTATTTCTAAAAAATATTGAAATTCGAATGGGAAAAAATCAGTAATGACCCATCGACGGTATATAAAGTTTGGCAAGTCAGTATAGCATCCGCGCCTGAACTGTTTCCGTAAATCTGAATCGTAAATCTTGAGAACGTTGTCGAAAACTGCCGTAATTTTGCAAAGTGACGCAAGCGCCAGAGGGAAGAATTTTCAGTACGAGACTTTTCGTAAAATTGCATGTGTAATCAGCTTACGCGTACATTACGAAAATCTGATCTGTTCAAATTGTGTACACTTGATGGAAAAACATTGCCATCGACTTGATTTTTGAAAAAAATGCCGTTTTATTTAAGCTATTTTACCAACGCCAATTTGTTATGGAAACAGCAAAATTTAATCGCTGTTTCCACAACCGATTGGCGTTCATCCATAAATGTATGCGAGAATCTGTTTCCAATTATTTTATCCAAAATGCTGCCGTTGAGCAGAGCATGAGAAAGCATCAGGGAGAAAAGTTCCACACATTTTCCGACTTTGTAATATGCGTTGAACAGGCTAACATAGTTGAGAACCCGATTGTAACAATTATAGACAGTACCATTTTTTTCCAACCCAAAATACAATTGAAAACATTGAAAACATAAGATAATCCCGTCCAGAATCATCCGATGTAAAGCAGATACAGTTTATGCGAGTATGTTTTAAGTTTTGTTACAAGATGCGTTTCGATGGAGGATTTATAAAAGTGCAGCTTTTCACCAAATCCGACATTTGCCCTTCAATCAACACTCAGCAATCCATCCGAAAGAGAAATGAGCATGTGAGAAAGTAAACAGCGTCAAGAAGCTTTATCGCTTGATACCTGAGGATAGAAGACATCATTGCCATCAAAAGACATCAATTCTGGTAATCAACAATTAAATTGATGAGTTTAAACTAATTAGTTACAATTTTTATGTGCAATATGTGATCGATCATGGATATTTTTTTCCTTTGAGGTGAGTTTGATTTTATGAATTTAAATATTTGACGAGATTTATAAACAGAGCAAAGTACATTATTTGTAGTTCTGAAACAAATTTCTATTATAAATGTAGCACTGCATGGGGATGGACTGTTTTGGATTAAAATATTTGACATGACGAACTTTTCGGAAAAGTGATTTTCATTATGCTAAACGTTCATTACGGAAGATGTTTTTATGTGAAATTTGCTGTCCCTGCTAATCCATTCTATGCTATCAGATCAGATAGAAAATCACTTCCTATCATAATTAAATCACGTCACACCATAGGGAAAATGGCGCTTGCGCCACATCACAGTGGAAATGGCGCTTGCGCCACTCCGTTTTTAGGCTTTTACGGGGTAATTTTTTCACATTTCTGTAAAACTTCGCAGTTGTTTGAAAGCATTTGGAATTCTTCATCGATCTATAACAAAAAAAGGAAAATGTCAATTTTGGCGCTTGCGTCACTTTGCGAGATTACGGCAGAAAAGCACACCTCATGTCTTCGATATACACTCTGTTACGGTGTTTTGTTCCCATCAACAACATTGTAGGAAACCCTGATTCACATAAATTCTACGCAAAAGACAACAACACTCGTAACGCTTGTTCCGCATATCAGGATAAAAATCGATCATTTGTAGATCGATGAGTTTGTTCTGAAATTGAGCCGAAACTTTCGTCACTGCCAGTCGAAAGGCATTTCAAACCATGTCCAAATTTGTTCTTTGAGGTAAGGAAAATATGTTTCAAGTTTAACTTGTTATAAAAAGTATTGACAAATGCTGCACAATTTATTTTTGACGTAGGACTACGTCTTTCATTTCTGTACCGGGGTGTAAGTTCGAAAACGAAAGAGTGACGCTGGACTGCAAAGTTTTGAACTCTAATACCTCTTTTCCGGCTAAACGGAGTGCTATGATAATCATTTCATTCGAAAGACAAAATGCCCACGAGTTATATGATTGTGAATTGTTGACCCGGAAACTTGTTTCAATAGCTTTAAAATTGCTTAGGAAACAGGTTATTGAAACCTTTATATACGGTTACGCATACGCTCTGGAAATCCATTCATCTCAAAGATGTAGAACCCTAGGTTGATCACTTGAAATGTAGTATTATATTATAATGTAATCCAAATTAAGAAATAAAAAGAATTTAAGTGAAAAAAAGTGGAAATCCATTCAGTTGATGCGGCGATGTGAGATGAGGAAGGTCGCACTCAGACGCCTATGCATTATGGTCTTCTTTTCCAATTCCATTTCTCTTCTGCAGTTGAACCGAATGGATGGGTATAAAACGCTTCCTTTGCTTTCTACCTCTATTCTCGTACCGTGAGGACTCGTTTCATTGGGACCGGTAAATCTACCGGTGGTAAGGCACCACGAAAACAGCTCGGAGAAGTGCACCAGCCGCAGGAGGTGTGAAGAAGCCACATCAGAACTGACCCGGAACCGTCGCTTTGCGTGAAATTCGTCGCTATCAGAAGTCGACCGAATTGCTGATCCGCAAGCTACTTTTGCAGCGTTTGGTTCGTGGAATTGCCCAGGACTTAAAAACCGACTTGCGGTTCCAAAGTTCCGCGGTTATGGCTCTGCGGGAGGCCTATTCGAAGATAGCAATTTGTGTGCTAAGCCATGCAAAACGCGTCACATCATGCCCAAGGACATCCAGCTGGTCCGTCGTATCCGAGGAGAGCGTGCTTAAACAGCCGCGCTTCCACTTTCGTCATTATTATCATAGTACCGTAGCATATAATCAACGGCCCTTTCCAGGGACACCAAATTTGATTGATTGGAGTTCAGAAAAGTTTTTGTAGGCCGAACTGAAAGAAGCATTTAGCGAAAATCGTGGTGTCGATGATAATTCGATACCGATGGGCGCCATTGACTATGGATTTGATAATGACGAATACGAGATACATGATAGTGGATATTTCACCATATCGAAGAAATCACATTGATGACAGCTGCGTTCTAAAATTATTTATATACGAATGCCGCAATCAATAGAAATCCGTATTTCATTTTTTTTAGCGTATCCAATTAATGATGATGATGGCCCACCTCATACCCCTACAAAGGTCTGAACAGGCCGATTTATCTAATAGATAATATTTATGTTTGAAACAATAACGAAACCAGTGTTAAAAAACAATCAAAGCGAACTGGCTCTGTTGCAGGCATAAATTTCTATTAATTGAACATTATAAATAGGCAAAAACTGTAGAATAAAAACAAACAATGTTCCAGTTCATTTCGACATAATCTCAACTTCAGGTCCAAAGTTTTTCAAGGCATGTCAAGAAAATTTCCAACCCGGGAAGATCCTTGACTGATTGGGAATTGAACGTAATGTCTGATAGTTTCTGCTTAGAACATAAAAGAGATCTGCCACAATTCAGAAATACTTGATATAACTATCTGATAAAAAGATAGTTTTCAAGAATCCTGAATGAGCTATCTCCATTCCAGCTTCCACTACAGACCCTACAACAAATTCATTGTGTATCAGTTTTCTGCCAGTGTTCATTATTAACATAGTCCAGGCCCACCAAACGCGCGCGAGGCTCAAACTTTCGTAGACAACTCTTGTTATTTTTTTTTCTTGAAATACGCAATAAAAAATTGAAAAGAAAAACATCATCATCATCAGTACGAGCATGGTAGTTTATGACACCTGTGATTAAATTTTGTAATTTCAATCAATTGGAAGCATAATTAAATAATTTAACGAAAAATTTTCTTCAAAATAAAAAACCTGTTCACAAAACAGATTTCACGTGTGAAATACACATTTTCTTAAACTCTGCCATTATTGCCGCACGTTTTATTTCTCTGGGCATCGAATTGTAAAAATTTATCCCTTCATATAACAACGAATTCTGCGACCTAGTAAACATAAAGTTTGGTGTCCTAGCATCGTTCGCGATTCTTGTATTGTATCTATGAACATCACTTCCTCTTTCAATTCGATCACACAAATATCGAGGCAGCATACCGTTTAAAATTTTAAAGATGAACACCATTGTCAAGTAATAAATTCTTTGCTTCACAGATAACCACTGTAGCGCGTCCAACATCAAATTGGAGGAAGTGTATCTACTACATCTTAAAATCAAACGCATAACCTTATTTTGTAAACGCTGCAATCTCGTTATTTGTGTATTGTTTGCAAGGAACAGGATCGACGAGCAAAAGTCTATGTGTGGTGAGATCAACGATTTATATAATTTAATTTTACTATTTATTGTCAACTCTTTCTTCAAACGACACAAAACGCCGTACTTTTGTGCAATCTTCTTGATAACATTATTGATGTGAGACTTAAAAGTTAAATTGTCATCAATGATAACTCCTAAATAAAGGGTGTGTCACATCAAATTGCATCACGGAAAAAACGCTGTAGAAATTCGCCCAGTAGACCGATCCTTTTGAAAATTTTAGACAGTAAAATAAAAACTATTAAACAACTTTTGGCATTTTCTTTTTATTCATACTTCGAGCCCAAGCCCGTATGCTCGCACCTTCCTTTTTACCCCGTCCATAAGGTTCTGTACAACGTCAGGTTGTAGTTTTTTTTAACAGAAATCCGTTTTCTCTTGAAGTCCGCCTCCGATTTGACAACTTTTGGGTTCTTCCGGAGAGCCTGCTTCATAATCGCCCAATATTTCTCTATTGGGCGAAGCTCCAGCGCGTTGGGTGGGTTCATTTCCTTTGGCACGAAGGTGACCCCGTTGGCTTCGTACCACTCCAACACGTCCTTTGAATAGTGGCACGAAGCGAGATCCGGCCAGAAGATGGTCGGGCCCTCGTGCTGCTTCAATAGTGGTAGTAAGCGCTTCTGTAGGCACTCCTTAAGGTAAACCTGCCCGTTTGCCGTGCCGGTCATCACGAAGGGGGCGCTCCGCTTTCCGAAAGAGCAGATCGCTTGCCACACCATGTACTTTTTGGGAAACTTGGATAGTTTCTGCTTGCGAATCTCCTCCGGAACGCTGAATTTGTCCTCTGCGGAGAAGAACAACAGGCCCGGCAGCTGACGAAAGTCCGCTTTGACGTAGGTTTCGTCGTCCATTACCAGGCAATGCGGCTTCGTCAGCATTTCGGTGTACAGCTTCCGGGATCGCGTCTTCCCCACCATGTTTTGCCTTTCGTCGCGGTTAGGAGCCTTCTGAACCTTGTATGTACGCAGGCCCTCCCGCTGCTTGGTCCGCTGGACGAATGAACTTGACAAATTCAGCTTATTGGCGACATCCCAGACCGAACTTCTCGTATCACGTCTAAACTGCTTAACTACGCGCTTGTGATCTTTTTCACTGACGGAGCATCCATTTTTGCCGTTCTTCACCTTCCGGTCGATGGTTAGGTTCTCGAAGTATCGTTTTAGTACTCTGCTGACCGTGGATTGGACGATTCCAAGCATCTTACCGATGTCCCGATGTGACAACTCCGGATTCTCGAAATGAGTGCGCAGGATTAATTCACGACGCTCTTTTTCATTCGACGACATTTTTCCAAATTTACGAAAAATTGTCAGTGAAGCATGGCCAACGTGATCTATACACTCTTATCTGATTATAAGCGAAAGCTGAAGATATAATTCCTGAAAATTAAATTTCTACAGCGTTTTTTCCGTGATGCAATTTGATGTGACACACCCTTTACTTGATTTCTTTCACGCGTTCTAATGTCTCACCATCTATTGCAAAATTTACGTCAAGACTGGAGTTTGCTGAAGAAATTAACATGTATTTTGTTTTGCCAACATTCAATTTCAATTGTTTAAATTTAAGCCACTGAGCCAGAGAATGCAAATATTCGTCTATGTGCTCCGCGATTTCTTTTACATCCTTAGCTGCGATGAACATCGTCCGCGAACAAATTAATGTCACAGTATCGTAAAACCCGTCGCAGATCAATTATGTACAGAATAAATAAAATGGGCCCTAAAGGTGCGTCCACATTATGCCGAATGATGCCGATCGGCCTGTACCAGGCGGCATATTCGGTTCGTAATGTGGACGTCACATCGGGTGCACGAAGCCGAAGTCCCATCGGATGCACGAAGCCGTCACGAACACACAAAGCACTATGTCGTCAACGCTAATTTACTTCGTTTTGTTTTGGCTCGACTTTCTCGAACCGGACCCACCTGTTTCGGGTTGGGTTCGGTTTGATTCGAGTCGGTTGCCGGCACGTCGGCAAGCCCGTGCGGTACGTCCACATTTAGGCGGCTTTACCGGGCGGCCAAGGCCGATTGGCGTAATGTGGACGCGTCTTAAGACACTTCCCTGCGGCACCCCGAGTGAGTTGCCGATGGGACTGGAAACAGAATCGTTGAAACGAGTCTTTTGAGTTCTGTCGCACAAATAGCTTTCAAACCATTTATACGCCATCCCTACAATTCCAATGCGCTTCATTGTTTGTAACAATAAGGGCCTAGAAATTGTTTCAAAAGCGCGTTTAAGATCCAGAAATACCGCAAAAATAGCCTCTTTCGCCTCGATATTTTCTTTCCATTTTGCTAATACCAGATTCAGTGCGGTTTCACAAGAGTGTCCCTCTCGGTATCCCGACTGTTCGGGTATTAGCAAATTGTTGTTATCAATAAAATGTATCAGCTGACCTTTTACAACGAGTTCTAAAATTTTCTCTAATATGTGCAGCATGTTAATAGGACGGTACTCTTCGGCTTTATCCGTCCCATTAACTATGGGGATTGGAATCAAAAGTGATTCCTTCCGAACCTGTGGCACGTGCCCTGTTCGCAGAGATTCATTAATTAGGTTCAGCAGACCGTGTCCAATGACATAAAAGCAATCTTGTATCACTTTTGCGTTGACCTTATCGATACCAGCCGATTTTTTCAATGAGAAACAAATACCTTTCAACTCTGCAAAAGTGATGGGTGAAAAACAATCTAGTCTGCAATTGATACTTATCGGCTGTATTATTTCGTTAGGTTCATTGACCCAGTCAATACTTTGGTTGATCAGCAGAACACTATTAACGAAATAACTGTTAAATTTATTTGCTATAATTTGGTCTGATTGCTCTTCTGACCCTCTGAAAACTATGGACCGCGGTATACTATTTTTAGAATTTAATAAGGTTTTCAATATTTTCCATAGTGTATATATTCACATCTAGTTTTTTTCAATGTCATATTCACAGATATATTCCGCGCGAAGGTGTATCTATTCCAATCATTTTCTAAATTTGTTGTTACGAACTTTTTGTACTTTTTATCTCTTTTGTGTTTGAGACGCAGCAGATCAAAAGAGTACGTATATTAGGAGTATATTAGTCAGAACAGCTGCTTTGTCATTCAGATGTCCCGTCATAGCTGTAAAATCAAGGCTTGTCGAAACAAGTTAAGACACGGCTTCTTTTGAATATCTATTCCAGGATTTGATCTTTGTTCTATTTCCATCAAGATTATTCTGTTCATTCTTAATGTGAACAAAAAATTGTCTCATGATCAGTTATTTTGAACAGTAGAGAAATTTGAAAACACGTGATCAATAAGAGTTCTACTATTTTTAGAAATTCTAGTAGCTTCGGAAACAGATTGTTTCAGGTTAAAATATTGTGATAATTGTTTCAATTGATTCGAATTATGCACATTAAGCCAGTCAATGTTTAAATCACCAGCAATTACATTTAACTTACTGCAATCAACGAAACTTTCCCACCAGTTTTCCAAAATTTCTGAAAAACGCTGGTCACTTGAACTGGGGGAGTGATATATAGTTCCATAAATTCCCATCTGCATGCCTTTCTCAACTGAAACAGCCAAGAACCAATTATTTTCCACAGCTTCGTTTACACGAATGTTGAATTTAATTGATTCTTTTGCATAAATAGTCACACCTCCAGTATGTCTGGAGTGCGATAAGCAAAAAGCAACATTATAACCAGGAATGTAGTACTGATCAAATGACTCTACATCAACTATGTGAGTTTCAGAAAGAAAAACCATCTGAGGATGCATGCTTTCTACAAGATATCGCATTTCTGCACAATTTGTAGAAAGCCCAGCAATATTCAGATAAATTATTGCTAACTTATTCTCACATATATTTTTTCTGAACTGCTATTTGGTTTGAAAAATGTTGCTGAAAACTGATGAAAACATCAGAGGAATATTGATCACTCATCCCAATAATTTTCAATTTTGGTTTCATTGGTTTTGGTATAAAAGTACTGAACCTTTCGCCAAGATTGCTCTCAATTCCATTTCTCTCAACATTATCCCCTGCTGCACACTCCACAATAATCGAGCCATTTTTTCCGTTTCTGAAATTTGCTATTTTGTAAATTTTTGGATCTAATTTAGTTTTCAAAATTTTCCTGGTTTCGTCACTTTTTTTATCCGACTCGACTGGTTTCACCACAATAACTGGACGAGCCTTACGAGCCGTGACATTCGCGTAGGTTTCGATATTGTTTTTATATTCCTTCATAATTTCTTTTCGCATTAAATCATTACTTTTATTAATCAACATAATTTTCAATAAAGTTTTTGTCGCAATTTACGCTAGTTATGTCATCTTCAAATCGAAGTAAATATGCAATATTCCCTTGCACCATTCCCCTCTTTTAATGACAAAATTTCCCACCGGTGAAACAGTGATAAGGGAATCGAAGACTATAGATAATCGAGTCCACGCTGTATTCATTATTTACACTAAAGTTCTGTAAATTTACATTTAAAAATGAAGTGTTCGGAGTTTGAATCTATATCTATCCGGAATATGAATCAAAACGGTATTCGTTATGATCAGGGTGTCGACTCAAAATCCAAAATAAAATTCCCTTACTTTCCCTGGTTTTCCAGTAATTTTTCATAAAATTCCAGATGTAGACTAGTGATTAAATTTGCTGCTAGTTCTGTAGTTTTAGTTCTTAAAACAAAATACAATGACATTTGCCAACGTATGTCGATATCTTCGAATAAATTAATTGTTCGTGATTGTTGATATTGAGTTAAACAACGACTTAGAAGGGTCGTAAAAATACGCAATTTAATTTTTAAATACAGTTCAAAGATAACTGTACAGAACGAGTTATTTTGATTTGGATTAATTTCACGGAAATGTTACGATCTTAACGAAACATTTCTTTTCTTACAAACTTTCGACTTCCTTCTGTGCTTCTTTCTTACGACTTTCCTGAATGAGAATTTCGAACTCGTTGAACCACCTATCTCAACATTTTTATTAATGCTATCCTTCCAAAGTGAAACATAGCATCATAAACTTGTCGCATAGCACAACCGTTTCGTCACGCATGTTTCCATGAAAACATTCGATGTTAACCCTTTCACTAAGAGCGTCGTCCATAGACGACATCAGGGTGATACTGCACATCGATCACACCAGCGCAATATGCATACTTTTCGGCGCAGTGCTCCGTTCAGCGGTAGCACTCCGACGGAGCACACTGCCGTAGTTAGGATTTCCACTAGGATTTGGCAAATCTTTTGACGTAGGATTACGTCTTTCGGGAACATATTGGGGTACAAA
The DNA here is from genome assembly GCF_029784135.1 of Toxorhynchites rutilus septentrionalis. NCBI lineage: Eukaryota > Metazoa > Arthropoda > Insecta > Diptera > Culicidae > Toxorhynchites > Toxorhynchites rutilus. The sequence continues at coordinate 48,621,171 of NC_073745.1, forward strand.
TCGAAAATCGAGCACATCGTGAAAATTGTCCATTTTCAAACGCTTATTGCTCAGTCATTTCATGATGGATTGATAAAATTTTTGCGTCAATCAATTTCGACACTCCATAACATTTTTTTATATTGAATAAATAAATATATGGCATGAACCTAACCATCAAACAATTTGAAAATCTCAACCCCTATCCTAACGAAAATACCCACTTCTGATTGGTCGAAATTGACGACACATGCGGTGGTTCCCTAACAGAGACATCTAAACCAAGGTGCTCGGGAGAAATCGGCATTGTAAATATATGCAAGTCGGGGGCTTTTTTATATTTCAAGTAAGGTGAGTGATACGATTAATTTTAGCAAATAATATTTAAATTTAGAACTTTAATGGTGGTTGCTTCGAGAAATTTCATATAAATGATCGATTGTGTATTGTGAAAAATTTAGCACAAGTGGATGTGTGAAATTGTATATTGTAGCAGTTATGTTAAAAATGACTTGATATATGAAACGGTTTATTTCAATTTTCATAAATAAAAATCAAGGAGTGTCCCCGCTCGAGAACGGGTCGTTGGGTTTGAGCTGTCTGTTTTGTTGTGTTCATTTAGTTAGTCCAATTATAATTCGCGTTGGGTTGAATAAACACTCAGAAAGTAAAAAAAAATTAAAAAATTACCTTTTTCATTTCAAATATGTTTTCTGATGATGACGAGAAAAATTGATAATTGTGTTCGGGACTGGTAATTTTCTTATATAACATAGATGAGTTTTTTTTTTCTTTATTTTATCCATACATAACACAGGAGGCATCTCGTGTAGGGTCACAGAGGGCGGTTTTCATCATATTTCATTCCACTTCGGTATCTTCTATCTGATACGCACCATCTAACGACTAATTACCATCATTCTGTTATCATCATTCGGTTGTAAACACTGGTGGAGTGAACAAACAATACTCAACAACCGAACAAAACGACCCTTTTCAGGGCCACCAAATCATTATCAAAGAGTTTAATTCTTCAAACATATACAAAATCAATAGATAGCCTAACGGAACGCCTAACGGTTTTTAATCACACCAAAAACCTTATAAAAAACTCTATAAACATTGGTACTTTTGATCATTACAAAACAAGTGATTACAAGTCATATTTACACCATCACATGCACTAGGCAGACAGTGAAAATTATGACGAAATTGAATGGTGACATCAGATTTTGAATAAATGCCAAAGTAATGATACGTTTTTTTATGGGATTATTTTATCAGCGGAGTTCTGCATGAATATATCAGTTGCTGAATTTTTAATAATAATTTTTCAATTAATTTATTGAATTGAATGACGGTACAAGATGGAAAATAAAATTTTCTGACCATTTATGTGTGTTTTGTGTTTCTCATGCTAAAAATCAAAACAAAATGCGTTACATCTTTGAGTATAAATGTGAACTGTTTATTCATTGTTCAATGGAAAGACAACACTTATATAGAATGAGTAAATAAATTGTAAAAAAAACCATTCGATTTTTCAAAGATAGATTCAGCAAAGATCCATTCTCTGGTACCGATTTAATCAGTGAATCGATCCTTACGCCGTCTATAAAATCGATTCGTCAAGATCGATCTTTTTCTAAAGATCGCCCAATCCTAATTTCAAAGAAGATCATTTTGAGTAATAAGTTCCGTAAACCTATCCTTTCCAAAAATGATTCAGTCATTTATTATTTGCTAGTAATATAGTGTCAGTGCTATGCCTGATGAAGCTGAAATCATTGTTTATAATAAAAAACGATGCAAATTGCCAAAACTCCATACTTTCGCTTCAGTTGACAGTCGGGGAGGAATGCACAACTTTATGGTTTTATCGTACCTCTCTTTATGCTTACTCGAACATATCTGCCAAGTGGCAGTAAAAACAGCACGAATGTAAAATCCATTTGCGCTGTTTACCCTTCGGTAGGACTATGTTAACTTACAGGGAAAAGCAAACAACAAACAACTGAACAAATAACTGAAAAATCACAGAGAATCCAACTAGGGAAATACATTTTTTGTATCAATAACTTTCTAATTATTGCAATAATTAAAATTCTAATTGCCGGAATTTCATTTCTTCTAGATCTATGACGAAATTCCCTGATTTTCCCTGATTTACAAGGTTTTTCGAGGTAGTCGACACCCTGATGATGCAAATTATACGTCATCTTAATTCCACGGCCTCTGATGTATGAATTTAATTAAATTGTTACAACGGTGTTGATATTTCAATATCAACTAAAAGTAATTTTCCCAAAGCAACTCGCTATTTTTGAAGATTAATTAAAAATTTATATAGTTCAAGCAGATTGCATGTAAAAATGTAAAAATAGCACGACACGTCAATCTCACTCCTCCAAAAGCATGTATCCTGGAGGTCAAGACGAAAGAACGATAGAACACAAACCGACCAAGCCAATTCAATTGCTGTTTCCAACCCTTCCATCCCATGCATCCTGAAGCCACAGATTGGCCTTGCTGGCGAAGAAAACCTACCATTTCCAATCCTTCAGATGTCCTGAGTCTAGATTAAATTGCGGTCTCGCCTCTTCCACTGGACGCTAAATGACAGTAACATAGCCGCAAAGCGCGATTAGTTTGTGGTTGGTATCAATTTTCGGAAACAACAAAAACACCTCCACCCTCCACCCGGAGGGTTCATTTAGGTGATGAGATCCAGAGCTCCGGTCCACTTTAATTGACATTTTATTCATTAGCATATATCCTGCAGGTAACAATGCGGCTTTTATTACGGAGTAACACTACTAGTTAGCTATTGGTGATTTTGTAGATGCGCATTTTGTGCAGAGCATTAATTGACCAAACATTCAGACAGAATTGTTGTTTTGAGTGATTATCATCACAGTGGCAGCCGCCAGAACTCCCAACACAAGATAAGCGCCCTCGAAGAAGCCGAGGAATCTTCTTACCACATTCAGTAACCATTTGAGCGGAAGATTCAGGGCATTTGAGCTCGCGGCCACTGCAGGAACGCCAACGTCTCTAAGTTTGTTCTCCAGGAACCCGTCATCGAGGGAAAAAGGTGCGAAGTAGTCTTCGACGCGTTGTCTTGTCCAAAAGGTTGTACTGTTTCCATCGAACCAGGACGTAAAGCTGAAGTGGTACAAAGAGGCCCTGATGAACTTTGGAGCCTTAGTCGGTAGATGGTCCTGATCTAGTAGATTGAGAACGGCCGGATCATTCTGTAGCAATCGTTGCACCAACGGATAGACCCACTTCTGCGTGTTCGGCTTAGCGTTCGAAGCGTCGTAGAATTTGAAATCAAAGCGTGGAAAATAGACCCAAGCATATGGCATAGATCCTTCGTCGTTCCATGGTTTGTACTGAAAGCCGTACTCCTGCCATGGCCCGGAAAGGTTGTCTGAATACTCGAGGATTATTTCCAACCGTTTCGGTCGCATTTTAATCAAATGTTGACCATACTGATTAACAACATATATATTGTGAAGACCATGATAGGGTTTGGTGAGAATTGATGAGCCCGGCGCCGTTGTATGCGTCAGCTGAAGATGTGGAACTATTGAAGCGAGAAAAATCACGAAGGCAACTATAGTTGACAGAAAAAATTGGCCGTTCTTTGAAAACTTTCGGAAGCCATCAACCTATTGATTGAAGGACACAATGTTAACAACAGCAATATTCATCCATTCGATTACTTACCACATTGGTTGCCCCCGTCTGGTTCATGGCGATGCGCAAAATATTCTGGATCATTAACCCCATCACCAGGAGTGGCGACATTTGTACCATCATTTGCATCATCCTCAGATACTGCGAACGGTTGAACAGCAACTTGAACGCTAGCTCTCCATTCGTGAATCCAACACCGAACATCAACCACGTTCCAAGTGCCATCAGCACAGCGATCACCTTCACCGCCATGGCTCCAGTTTTATCCTCCTTCCGTGGCAACTTAACTTCCCCAGCTAATGTGTTATCATCCACCAACGTTAACAAAAGTGTCATCACTATGAGACTCAAAAATCCATAGTTTCCGCTACCGATAATGTTTACATGAAGAAACACTTGCCACCAGAGGGAAAACAATCGAACCTTTTGGTTCGGAGCGAAAAATAACCACGAGCAAACTAGTTCACTCACATAAACATAAATGGTGCTCAATTTGTGCAACCCATCCGGTTGCTGGTAAGTGTACCAACTGTAAGAGGTTGGAAGGGGCATGGTTTCGTAGTGTTTCTTCAGCCCTGTTAAATTCCACCACAGCGGACAGCCGCTGGCAAGTTTCACCGAGCCGGAGGCAAACACAAACCGAAACAGGAGCCACTTCATCAACAGCAGCGCCAAGTCCTCGAGCGGACCGCGAGGATCGCTGAGCTTTGGCGGCGCCAAGAGGATACAGAGGAAACCAGCCTCCAGCAATAACTCATCCGCCTGCTGACGGAAGGTTTGTGATATTTGAACCAACGAGAAGTACAGGGTCCACATTGCAATGAAACTGCCTAATCGGCAAAGGTCTTTGAAGATCAACCCCAGAAACGCGATCACACAGCCGGCCAGGCAGAAGAGATCAATCGCCAACTGTGCGTCCAGTCCCAGTAGTGGTGCCAACCGAAGCAAACTGAAGCGCTCCTGGATAGTGCCGTTCGCCAGCACTCGACTCGCCGGGAGGATACCGGAGTTGCTGTATAATCCTGTGCGGAATAAAAATAGAAAATATCATTGAGAACAATCGGGCGATAGATGATCTATTAAAATACAAATTCACCTTCTTATACTCGCGCATAGGTCTGACAGACCGAGAATCAAAGAGGTGGCTGAATCAAATGACTATTAAAACTGAATGAAGTTAAATAAAAAATATTTTCTGGAGTGTTTTCATTCAATTACATCTTTTTTTTAATAAATACCAACAACGCCTAAAAATACACAATGGCAATATTAAAGAGACACGCACAGTCTGTAAGTATACGAGTCACGATTACTCGCGCGAAAAATCGTGACTCGTATACTCACAGACTGTAGGAGAGTTAAGAATGATATCAAAATCTAATGTAGAACTACGATTCAAAGGAAGGGAAAAGGCTCTATCTATTGTTCTTAATCGCGGTTCTTAATCGGTCCAAAACATCTCAATAGTACAGTGATGAAGCAGGCGTTCGGCGGTCAACGATTCGATAACACTGAAGAAATTCGTGACACAGTTACATCGTACTTCAAAAAGTTGGACGCTACACACTTCGCGCTCGGAATAGAAAAACTCGTGCCACGCTATGAAAAATGCCTCGAATGTTCCGGCGATTATGTAGAGAAATAGAAAATAAAACGTAGATTACGAAAATCACCTTGTTTTTGTCCTAACTTTATTTTTCCGCGATTTCTGAGGCACTGAAACTTATTTTTTGAACGACCCTCGTATCAGGTGAAATTACGTACGCTGCTAATTTTGAAGGACCTGTATATCTAATTCCGCTACTATGTATATCTATTATACTACTATGTTTGTGCTATGTTGTTCTATCTTCCACTCCAAAATTGGCAGCTGCAAACAGCGCCAACCGTATCGGCAGAGATACACACTATGTTTTCCCTTTATAGATTTCATTTAGTCCATTCAGTTAAACGTTAAAAGCATTTCCAGTGCCAGCGCCAGCGCCAACCCAATTTCCGACGCTGAACCTTTTTTTGGAACACGTACGATGTAGGCTGACTGCAGGAGCAGTGGTATATTTATATGGCTAATGGGCTAAAATTTTGTCGCTATTTCAGAAGTCAGTGGCTCGTCATGTGCCGCTACATGTTTTAGTCGTTTGATCCGATTCGTTTAGGCCTTATCTGTCTGGTGGTGATGGCAGCAATGGTGTAATTCACTTTAGTGGGATATGCGATTGGTTATCGCAGATCTGTCGACGTGATTCAATCAAAGTGATTCCAGTAACCGTGGTTTCGATGGATATTGATTCTGCGAGGGAGGAATGTTTCTAGTAAATTTAAACGAACGCATTAGCTTTAGTGTTCTTTCCAATAAAGCCGATTACCTCGTTTTAGAAAAATATTTCTATACATCCACATTCTCGCTACACTCCTGAACAAATTTCGTAATTATTAAAGGATCAGGTTTTATTTCATAGCCATAGATAAATACAAACATTGCATCATCCTTTGAAAAGAATTATCAGCCATTCCTTTCTCAGCTTGTTTCCGTTGTTTTCCATTTCATTTTTCTTTTGAATGTCTGACTATTTCAGATTAGTCATTTAGAAATTGAGGCCAATTCGTCGAATTACAAACAGAATACAATATGAATAACTACGCCAATAAGGATGAATTTCCAGTGACAAAAATCTTACTTCGTTTTCCGTTACTGCAGATCGCTGTCTGAATTAAACAAAGTATCTGTGAAGCGATAGTAAATATATCTGAAGCAATTATTCCAACCCTATGAAAGCGTTCTATGAATTTCCCAAAACATACTTCGTAGGAGAGGTCGGTTCTAAACTTGAGTAGTACTGATAAATGATAACAAATACTTTCAGTACTCTGTTTCCTACAAATGGTTCGAATAAATAATGGGCCTGAAAACGAAAACGGTGAAAACGAAATGAAGTACATATATCCTTGCATACAAATCATTCCGTTTTCAGCGTGACGAGAAGTTCGTAAATAAATTGAATATGTATTGGTTTATGAAGAGCTTTTTATCATCACTAGACATCATTGTATCCATCTTTGCAACAGCTTTTGAAACTTCCTTCAAAAAAACGACATTTTTGTCTTTTGAGGTTATCCAGCAAACGATCTATTTTTAGGCATTTCAATAGGAATTGAAGCGCTTCTCAATTCACTCTTCATTCATTCTTCTGCTTTGCTTCTGTGCAAACTGCAAATTCTGAAGTAAACAATTTTATTTATTTTAAAAATGATATTCTCATTATTATTAATGCAAACATCTCTGCGATCTACTAAAAGTAGTTGATTTTGGAGTGTTCGAAATCTCTCCCCTTACAAAATGACTCTCTTTGACAAATCGTCTCTCAATAATGAAACTTTTGCATTTTATGTTACACATTATTCATACTGGCACAATATCTCGCTGCTCTTTTTTCACACTCATTCAAATAGAAATCTTTTCTCCTTCGTGTGCGCTTTTTTTTGTTACGTTCATCCGTTTCATGCTTAATATTGAAGTGAAATTTTCAATCGTTATTTTAAGAAAACATTCATTTATTGAGCAGTTTGTATTCAACAGAAAGTTTCGATGTTGTATTCGAAACGTAGCATTAATAAAGGGCCTGATTCTCGAATACACTTCACGGTGGAAACGAAATAAACGGTACGCCATTGAACTACGTTTTACGAGTTAGTGAAGTGTCGAAGATAATGATGAGTTTTCAGGCAGAATGAGCACTTTTCAAATGAAAAATCATTAATGAAAATTAACTTCTTCGTATCAAACTGGTATTCAATGTGAGTGGAAAACTTTGTTTTCTTCATGTGATATAATAATCTCACACAAAAATTTCATCTGAAGATAATTTGATATTATAATGATAAATTTAGTGGGAAACTAATCTCGCATCCAGATGTCGACACCGTACCGTTGTCAGCGCGAATGCGTTTCATTCCGTTTCCACCGTGAATTGTATTCGTAGTGTATTCGAGAATCAGGCCCAAAGAGTTGCCGCCGCATGTGGTGTGGTGGTAAGCGTAACCGCTATACCCTTCTATGCCTCTTTTAAAACTTTTTTTGGACGTTATCAAACCTCTACAAACAATGGTCCGGATAACGTAGCAACGAAAGAGAAAATGCTATATTTATCTAAAATATACTAGCTCTGACCCGGCAAACTTCGTCCCGCTCACAATATGTTTTTTGTTATCAATACCTTCAAACATTCACGTTTTCTTACTATGAGCAAGTTCATGGGTTCAATCGCAGAACTGTTCATTGATTGATCTTCTATTCGACACCGTTGAATTTACCTTTAACTATAAAATTCCTAGTATTTCTAACAAAAGTCATCATTATAATATCAGATTATTTTCAGATACAATTCTCGTTCAAGATTTTTCAACCAATTAAGACAGCCCTAAATCGCAAAATTCCTTCCTCCAGTTCTGCTCTTATCAACACATCCGGCGATTCTTTTTTTTTTGGTATAGATAGAAGAAGATATAGGAGTGCGTTTCATCACATTAAAATCCATTTCCAGTTTCGAACAAAGATCAATTTCGCTAGCGCAAACATGAAATGGACTAACAGCACTTGTCACTATGTAATTGTAGAACATATGGGAATTAAATTTTCCGAATTTTCCATTTTTCCTGTGTAATGTGTAATATTTTTATGGGACCCCCTCTCCATTCCAGAGGAGGGAGGGGTGTCATACCATTATAGAAACATTTCTTATACCCAAAAACCCTCACATCCCAAATTGTGCTTGATTAGTTTTCGAGTTATGCAGAAATTTGTGTTTCATTTATATGACAGCCCACCCTTAAAGAGCGGGAGGAGTGTCTAACCACCATAGAAATATTTATTGCATCCTAAAACCTCCACATGCCAAATTTGGTTCAATATGCCTAATTTGGTTTCATTTGCTTGATTAATTATCGAGTAATGCAGAATTTTGTGTATCATTTGTTTGCCAGCCCCCCTTAAAGAGGGGAGTGGAGAGTCTAACCACCATAGAAACATTTATTGCACCCTAAAACCTCAATATGCCTAATTTGGTTTCATTTGCTTGAATAATTCTCGAGTAATACAGAAATTTGTGTTTCATTTGTATGGCAGATAATTTAAAAAACAGATGTTAATGGTAATAATGGATTTAATAGAATTTTGCCCCTAGGCTCAGACCCATCAAACTTTTTTTTCCGAAAAGAACAACACATTATCTGCATTTTGATATAACCTGTACCTTTGTACCTTTCATCAATCCCGAGATACAACTAGTTTTGTGATTTCGGATTCTTAATGAATCAAGCTTTAATCAACGAAACAGTGAGTTATAGGAGCAACATCCCAAAAAAAATGCAACTAGTCCGTCTGATTATCGATTGTATCCGAACCATACTGTAGAACACCCTTTTACATTGACATGGGCTGTTCATTTATGTGTCATTGCAAATATAAAAAAGAATGCATTCATTATTTAAAATTTGAAATTATTTGAAGACTAACAAAGGTATAAGCAGTATGAGACATTTTGAACAGTGACGCTCCAACTGAAGTGTACTTTCAATGTCATTAATTATTCTTTTTTTTTTAATTTCATTATGGATCTGATCTGGATCTGATCGGTGATTCAAAAGCACAAATAAGAATAATCATGAGACAAAAACGAGAACTATCTACGTTCGATGCAATACTTGGAGTAATGATATGAAAAACATTTCAATGGTTATTGAATCGATATTGATGTATTAGAAAACACAACTCTAAATAGCATATACTTTTAAAAAAAAAGTACTTTATAGCAGAAAATAATGTCGATTCATTTTTTAAGCAAGAAAGCCATAAAGAACTACGCTATCAATGCGGTCAAATGGTATTTACACGAAAACTGGAGCGATTACGTCATCTATGCAATCTTAGGAAGCGATGTCAAAATTCCATGTTGACAAAACTGACATCAGGTCAAAATTTCCATATTTCCAATTAACTCAAATGGAAAAAGAAACTGACCATCCCTAAAATCGAAAAATAACATCCACCTGTAAGCTCGAATGTGTTCTCTCCCGAAAAGTTCTAATGATCAGAAAAAAAGACACTCTCAAAATAAACGAGACTCTCACGAGAGCAAACGACTACAGCTCTTGCTGAACTCTGGGTACATAATAAAAACAAACGATTGCATATCTCTTCCCACTTACACATGTAACATTTGTTTTTGACGTTTCTCGCCGGTCGCATGAATCGATATTTTGTTTCTTGGCAAGATTCCATTGAATGAGAAACACTTAAGAGTTTCCAAGTATTGCTTACCTTCCGCCTGGACGTAGAAGCTCAAAAACGCAACCAAATAAACTCCACACATCGCCCTCAGGATCAAATTCCGGACCAGTGGTGGAGGATGCATTTCCTCCCCCTGAGCACAATCATCTTTGCTAGTAACGGCATCGCCAGAATCCGTCGTTTTCGTCGATTTCATCTCACCGTTCGCCCCTCTGGCACACCGATCCTCCACGGGGTACTACACTCTCGGAACAAATAAAAATTATCTTTTTATTAAAATAATCAAAAATTCACAGTCGCACGTAAACACTCGCGAGGGTTTGATACTTTTTGAATATATAAACACAAGCCCGTAAACAAAACAACACTGCACATTTGGCTCACGAGTGATGCAATGCAACTCGCTCGTAAACAAGAGAGAGAGCTATGGGGAATTTCGTACTGCTCTCGTACCGACAATGTTCACGACGAATGGGAGAAAATTAGACACGCTTTCAGAACTCTTCCAAGGTTATCTCCGAATTTCAGATTCCCTTCTGCTTGCGCCACAGTGGTTTCCAAGATGAGCAACAGGGTTTTGATCAGAGTTTGGCTGGAAATTTCACGTCCGGGCCCAACAGCGATTAAAATGAGATTGATCTGCTTGACAAAGGCAATTGTTCTAATGATAGCAATCGTCCTTTGCGGTGCAATGAGCAGAAATCCTGTTTCGACATCCGAGAATTTCAGGTGTAATTTGATTAACTGCAAAGCTATCCAACTGGATCGTGATACACATGACATTTGCCTACCCTATTGGGATCCATTGTATGTTCAAGCTTGACTGCGCAGTAACCATGGAAAAAGATCAGAATGGGGTGTAAGTAGAGCAATGATAGCGAATACAAATCTATTGCAAAGTGCACTCATAGTCTCGTATCAGTTGGAATAGCCGTTGCATAACAAGCAAGCTTCAATTCAAACGGGTCTTTATCTAATCGATTAATGATACTTCCGTTATCTTCTAATTCAAACAAGATTCTAGCTTTAGCTATGCATTTGTTGCAAGAATAAATATGCATTATGTTTGTTCCTCAACACTGTACAAAACATTGAAGTGGGAGAAAAAAAAAAGGGTACTTTCGTATTAGCGTCACCGGAGCCGAAATACAATAGATAGCAATTACTTAACCGGGCAAACGTATGCCGTCCGATGCTCGGACGGACCTAACTAAAGGATTGTCTCCTATGTTTCAAACTAACCGGGCAATCGATGGAACACAGTTTTGTTTGTGAAAGACCGCCGCTTCCGACGGCGGGTCGGCGGCCAACTCGGGTTGCGTCACCTCGGCGGCTTAGGGCCGCCTCTGTTCCTTATCCTCACGCGTTACGTTGACCTCAGAATAAATTTAATTGAGAAAAACCAATTCATAATGAAAATTGCGCTTCGGTGGCGTTTAACCTTAAATACCCCAAATCCCAAATACACATTTTCGTAGCACTAAAAAATGACAAAACACTGCATACAACAAGGCAACAACAATATGTACAAATAATATTTGAATGCCAGTGCGAACAATAAAAATGCTAATTATTATATTTCGGCTCCGGTGACGCTAATACGAAAGTACGAAAAATTGTTCTAAATTTTGAAAGTATGTATCTTAAAAATAAATCATTGAATATTTTTAAGATACATATTTTCAAAATTTGGTATTGTGATAGAAGTTTGAAGTTCAACCCTTTCAAATGAGCTCAATGGAACAGATTTTTCTTTGCAACAAATATTTTCAATGGTACAGTTTTGGAAGAAAAAATCAAATGAAAAACATTTTTCCACCTTTCAGTACAGAAAAATATCTGGCAAATGCAATGCAATGATAGACATCGTCCAGGTTAATTTCAGCGGTTTTCAATCAACGGAATGCTGCCATCAAATGTTGATATACCTAGAAAAGCTCACTTTCTAAAACATCACTATCCAATTGATGAAGAATGGTGTTACAGCTTGATTCATTTAGAATCCGGAATCACAAAACCAAATCACTAGATGTATTGAATCAAAATGTTTTTATATCAAAATGCAGTTAATTTATTGTTCTTTTCGGAAAAGTTTTCTTACTTTTCTTCGAATACCCTCCATCAAAGTTTGGACTCTCAATTGGTCAACCTAAGTGGCTCTCTTCATGTCGCCAACATCTCGAGTCACTTTGGCACCCTTCATAAATTTCCTCTTCACAATGGCCCAATATGTTTCGATTGGGCGGAATTGGGAGGGTTGAGGTCTTTTTCAATGTAATCGACCCCATTGTCACGGTACCACAGAAGCACCTTCCGGCTGTATCGCAGCTTGCCAAATCTGGCCAGAACTTCACCGGACCTTTGTTAGCCGTATCAAATGGAAGAAGACGTTTCTGCCCGCACTCCTTTACATTTTCGAGTCCATTGCCTTGTTTGTGACGAGAACCTTGGTTTTATGTCCACTGCTGCTAATCCCCTCCCACTTGAAGAACTTTCTGGAAAATCAAACGGCATAAACAAACTCAAATTTGCTGAGGTATCCCCTCTGGCAGTTGCGTTATATAATTTCAAGCCGTGGAGCTTTCCAAAATCCATCTTCTCATACGTTTCGTCATCGATACTTCGTACTTCGTCAAAACTTTGTTGTACAACTTTCGAGCGCATCCTTGAGCCACCAGGCAACATTCTGTTTAGTTGCTTGCATGCACGAAAATAACGATAACATACGAATTTTCCGGATGGTACTTTGGTTAAGGTGGCCGTACACTGTTTGCCCGGAGGTCAAATATTTGATATTTTTTGACAGATAAGGTTTGATTTGATATTTGTACAAACACTATTTTGTTTGCCACTCTTCAATTTTCAACAGTACTAAACAATATCAAACACCGAACATGGAAAAAATCAACTGAAATATTCAAGGTAACCTAACCATGTACCGACAGGTTCGAAGAACAGATTGAAAAAATATTCTAGGCATCCAATAATTGAATATTTGCTTGTCGTGTTTTGTGTAGAAAATATTTGATCAGTACACGTTGACCAAATTTTATCTGTCAAAAAGAGTCAAATATTTGGCTTCGGTCAAACAGTGTATGAGCACCCTTAGAGTTGTGTTTTTTGACGATGACTTAGTCCGAGAGTCCCGGAATTGCCTTAATTGTTCTCAATATCTTCAACCTCAGCTTTCGACCGCAAGTTCTACTACGACGCGTCTCCTCATCCATCCAACAATAATTGTACGTTCACTAAAACTTTTCAGCACATCATACACGTTCGATTCAGCCACTTTCAGCAATTCCGCTATTTTAGTACCTATCCACGACGGTATATTTAATGTGGGTGTCCAAAATCAAATTTCTTCTCTCGGTTTTCAACCTGCACAACTTTCTCAAAGTTGTTCAAAGAAAGAAGAAGATTGTTTGGAAATTTCAGGTTGATCCGTTTTGTTTTGAAAAAGTTGGTCATTAGATCCTTGCAAACATTTATATTATACTAGCTGACCCGGCAAACTTCGTCCCGCCCAAAATTTGTTTTTTGTTTTCAATACCTTCAAACATTCACGTTTTCTTAATAAACGCTAACTAAGTTCATGAGTCCATTCGCAGGATTTCATTTCATTTCATTCATTGATTGATCTTCTAATCGACTCCGTTGAATTTACCTTTAACTATAAAATTCTTAGTACTTCTACCAAAACTCATCATTATAATATCAGATTATTTCCAGACGCAATTCTCGTTCAAGATTTCTCAACCTCTTGCAAATAACATGTTTTTCCGTTACATGGAATAAATGTTTGATACAGGAAACATGATAGAATAAAGACAGACCCCCTCCCACTCAGAGAGACGGCAGGAGTGTCTATTCATCATAGAAACGTGTTGTGTCCCCTAAAACCTTCGCATGCCAAATTTGGCATTTTCTTGATTAGTTTTCGAGTTATGCAAAAAATTGTCTTTCATTTGTATGGCAGCCCCTCTTTAGAGAGGGGGGTGGAGTGCCTAGCCACCGTGAAAACATTTGTTGTACCCTAAAACCTCCATATACCTAATTTGGTTTCGTTTGCTTGATTAATTCTCGAGTAATGCAGAAATTTGTGTTTCATTTATATGGTAGCCCCTCTCAGAGAGAGGGGTGGAGTGTGTCACCACCGTGAAAACATTTATTGCGCCATAAAACCTCCACATACCTAATTTGGTTTCGTTTGCTTGATTAATTCTCGAGTAATGCAGACATTTGTGTTTCATTTGTATGGCAGCCCCCCTCCCCTCTAAGAGAGAGGGGAGGAGTATCTAACCACCATAGAATCATTTATCGCACATGCCAAATTTCATTTCATTTACTTGATTAGTTCTCGAGTAATACAAAAATTTGTGTTCCATTTGCATGGCAGCCCCCCCTAATAGAGAGGGGACGAGAACCTAACCACCGTAAAAACATTTATTGCATCCTACAACTTTCACATGTCAAATTTGGTTTCGTTTGCTTGATTAATTCTTGAGTAATGCAGAAATTTGTGTTTCATTTGTACCAACCCCAAACCCCATTTGCAGCAAACCCCCCCCCCCTTTGATTTTATGAACACGCTTTTCCAACTTTTTTGGACGTTTTGAACCATGTCGATGTTTGGGTGTCACACCAATTAATCGAAAAAATATTATGGATTGAAATTCCATCGAATCAGTATTCTAGTCTAGAAAATTGAAAACAAAAATCCAATTTTTTTCTCCATATTTCTGAAGTTTAGGCATTCAAGAATATTACCTAGAAAGGATTTTTCGAAAATTCCATCATTTACCGATTTATAGCCATTTTAGTGACGTGGTATCTTATTAAGTGCAGCCATAACTATTAATTTCAAACGCGTTTTTCTCGAAACTATTTTTTTTCTCAAACTGACGTACACGATATTTCAAGTTCTAGTGAACCAATTTACGAGGTATGGCTATTAAATAACGAGACTGCGCGCCTGAAGGGCGCCCTAGAGGGGTGGGGGGAAAATGAATAGTGCGTTCGGTAGCTTGAAGTGTCTGCTATAAACGTACGAAAACACGTTTTTATCACTATAGTAGTTTGCGAGCAACAGTGGTTTGAATGGAACGTGGTTTGTAGTGCGCGTCGGAAATCATGTGTGACGAAAAACATGAACAACAACGCTCCTGTCGGTGTCGGCAACGCTGTCGGCAATTTTTAGCCGATAAGGGCATTCCAGTGCTCGTACATGCCCCGTATTCGCCAAATCTAGCCCCATGCGACTTTTTTCTATTCCCCAAGATCAAATCCGTGGTGAAAGGTACCCGATTTCAGTCCGTAGAAGAGGCGAAGGAAAAAGCGACGCGGCTTTTGAACGCCATCACAAAAGAAGAATTTCAACACTACTTCGAACAATGGAAAAACGTATGGAAAGGTGTGTGAGGAGTCAAGGGGAGTATATTGAAGGGGAGCATATCGTTGTAACGTAATTTTTAAAATATAACCCTTTTTCGTAACCAGTCTCGTTATTTAATAGCAATACTGCGTATGTCGAATTTACATGAATCTCTATCACATGAACCAATAAAAAAGCATACTTTTTTAATTTTACTTTTGTTTTTTAATCGGGAAATGTAAAAAAACGCTTTGAACATCATTTTTTTCTTCAAACGGGCGCCATTTTATCAAAAACATGTTTTTGACTTGTCCGAAGTTCATGCGATAACGGCATCTTTACTGAGTTAGAATCTGCTCGATTTTTTTATTTCAGATAACCATAAAGACTGGAATCGTGTACACCATGGCACAACTTTTTTTGAAAGACAAATTTTTTACAACAATTTTTAACTTGAAAACTATGATACCTACAAAATTCATGTCAAAGTATGAAATGTAGGAAATTGTTTAAATTTTCACAAAAAATAACCAAAAAAATTTTGCAAAAACAGGATGTGGGTTATATCTGTGGTATAACCGCAAGGGTGACGTAGGACTATCGTTGATTTAGTGATCATTTGTTTTAGTTGCTTCTGAATCAATTCTGAATGGATGAATATATGAATATTTGGGGGACGAGAGCGTTACGTTTAGAGCACAATATTCAGCAAAAGAAGTAATCACACGAAAGTTGTGTAATACATAATACATTGCTTGTATTGTGATACGATTTGTGTTCCATTTCCAATAGACAAGATATCTGTTGCATCAAATCAGTCTACATATTTTTTGCGTTCGCTCATCCTTTCTCACAACACCCATTTCTAGTTTTAAAAATTGTTGAATAAACATCGTTTGCCAATGCGCATGAAGCGGGAATTCCTTCTTAAGATTCATTGCACCTCTTATAAATTGCCGAAAGATGTGGTCTTACGTTGATCGCACTTGATTGAAAAATCACAAAATGTATTTGGTCGCAGTATTATATGGATAGAAAACATAATAAACTCTTTCGCTTGAATGTAATTTTCAATTCCAAGGGAACTGGCAGATTATTTTTCAGCAACGATAACAGCTTTCCGGAATCTTCTCGATGCTGGATGGCAACCAAACGAAAATAGTTCCGCGCGTGTATATGTGTGTGTGTGGTGGCTGCTCCGATGTCTCAAGCGGAACCGTTTGTGGCATCACTCTCCTCCTGATGGATTCCCTTCTGGCCTAAGGTGCACAAACAGGCTCTTGGTGACACCGTTCATCAGCGCTTTCATGATAAACGAAGTTAGCTTCACCACAACAGCGACAACATGCTCCGATCGCTGTTCAGTTATAACTGAGTGGATTTCCGAGCGGCGCTCGCTTATATACCGATTGGTGATTTCAATAGCCTGTTTTGAAAGCAATTTCAAGGCTATTGAAACAAGTTTTTGGATGAAAAAGTAGCAAGTATATAACGCGTAGACATTTTATCTTTCGAAGGAAGTGTTTATCATACCATTTCGTTCGGTTGTTTAGGAGCAATTAACTCTCAAAATCTCGGTCTCCGGCGTAACGCTTTCGTTTTCGAAACTTTGATTTTACACCCCTGTATAGAAATGAAAGACGTAGTCCTACGTCAAAAAAATTTGCTGACAAAATTTTTTTCTTAAAAATTAGAATTCATTTTTCTTGAAAACGTTTTTTTTTAAATTCCCAAAAATAAATATATAAATAGCCCTTACAATTTCCAACAAGTCAATACATACATACATATACAATACATACATACATACAATACATCGGAAGATGGGTACTTTTACAGGGAAAAAGTTTTTCTAACAACAACTTTTTCATGTTTTCTTTGAACTTATCCTAATTTTGTTTAAAGTCAAGATAGCGATATAGTGTATTCGATGAAGTTTTAGATCTTGTTGAGATATAAACTTTTGTCGAAGACATCAACTTTCTGTCTTTTATACTTTTTGGAATATATGTCATTTTTATATGAAGACTCCTGAAAAAAATAATGTTTTGCTCGTAACATTTTTGTGTGTAAATTCTCACGTTTGACATGTTCTTGACATGTTTCTAAATAGAGAAAAGTTAGCAGAGCATTCAAAATGTGATAATTTATACAAAAAAAATGTTACGAATTAAACATTAATAGCATTTTTTCAAAGAAAAACATGAAAAAGTTGTTGTTCGAAAAACTTTTTTGATGTTATTGTGTCCATCGTCCGATATATAGAAAACTTGTTGGAAATTTTAAGGGTTATTTATATCTATTTCTTTCAGAATTTTGAAAGCCTATGTTTTCGAGAGAAATGAATTTTAATTTTCATATTTTTTTTTCAATTACATTTTTTTCCAAAATTTTTTTTGATAATTTTTATTGAAAACCAAAATAATTTCCCATATTCCATTCTGTGACTGAAATTTTGTAGGTATTTTTTTTAATTCTGAGTATTTTCAACTTTTTTTTTCTTTGAAAAAATACTATTAATGTTTAATTCGTAACATTTTTATGTATAAATTATCGCAATTCACATGCTCTGCTAACTTTTCTCTATTTGGAAACATGTCAAGAACATGTCAAACGTTAGAATTTACACACAAAAATGTTACTAGAAAAACATTATTTTTTTGAGGAGTCTTCATACGAAAATGACTTATATTCCAAAAGCTATAACAGATAGAAAGTTGACGTCTT
Source organism: Toxorhynchites rutilus septentrionalis (assembly GCF_029784135.1). Classification (NCBI taxonomy): domain Eukaryota; kingdom Metazoa; phylum Arthropoda; class Insecta; order Diptera; family Culicidae; genus Toxorhynchites; species Toxorhynchites rutilus. The sequence goes on from NC_073745.1 coordinate 48,639,236, forward strand.
CGACAAAAGTTCACATTTTAATAAGATCTAAAACTTTGTCGAATACACTATATCGCTATCTTGATTTTAACACTCCTATACTCGCGCATTGCTCTGTCAGACCGAGAAATCAATAATTCGTTCATTTCTCAGAAAATATCAACACTACGACTTTGTGTTTCTCTCTTGCTTCGTTATTCGTCGTTCGTCATCGTTTAGCGTATCGCATGTGTTGGTACAAAAGGGACGTGTGCCACTTTTTTAACACTTCCGGTCTGACATACCGACACGAGTATAGGAGTAACTTTTTTGGACAAGTGCCTTTTTTCATATTCTAGAATATTGTTGAATGAAATGTATAAATTAATGTTAGAGGCGTGGAATATTTCTTGTATATAATGCATAAGATCATTACCGGACTATTCTTATTTGATTTCAGTCCCTTTTGTAACTGGATTGGGCAGCTCCATATATTAACTATTCGATATATTCGTCGTTAGATTCAGACGTTCAAAAGCAAAATATAAATGTTTGACTTTCGTATGGTTATTCGCTAAATATAATGGTCATACATATACACATTTGTGAAAGAATTTCACTTGTGGAAGGATTGTAAACATAAACTAATTGGTGGCTTATGGCAATTTTTAACAGTTACAGTTTCGGGGATATTTTTTATAATGTACATTATCGACAAGAAAACAAAAAAAGGAAGGAATCCTAGGAATCCTTTTATATCATATTTTTATTAATAACAGGGGAAAATTCGAATTTCGTCATTTTTGTTGGAGTATCAAAAATTACACTGTTTTGAGGAGGCTGAATTAGATGACTATTAAAACATAATAAAGACGAAGAAAATATATTTTTTGTAGTTATCAAATAAATGCCAATAAAGCCTGAAAAATACACAATGGCAACATTACAGGGAAGTTCACTTTTCGGTCTGTAACACCGTACGCGAGTATACGTGTTACGATTTTGCACGCGAGTACAAGAGGGTCAAACAAAATTAGGATAAGTTGTATTTTTTTCAAAGAAAATATGAAGTTGGCATGAAATTCGTCAAAAAGGAAGATGCTACAAAATTACTGACAATAGAATGCCGCCGAATATGTAATTTGACGTGATAGGAGTATCAAAATTCTACTCCATCCCATCCCAAGATCTAAACTATACAACCATTTCAGGTTTTTCCGGAACTCAAACGGCTACAATATTACACCACATTTTGTGTAAGATCGTTTCAATAGTATTATTGCTAGATAAACACCAATGAAATGTTTCTGGACTATCTACAGCACCAGTGTTCTTACACCTACAGCAAACAACGCACTGAGAAAACCGCTCGCTAATGGAATCCATTACTCAAATATCAACAATCCCGAAAGTAAAGCAGATCACATGTTGAATCTGCGACAATTTAATACATGCATCTCCTTCGTTTTAGTCCAAGCTGATGCGTTTTAGTCCAAGCTGATGATATCCACCAAGAAAATGGTTAGTTCTGACCACATTCGCTGCGAAAGCATTCCCTACTCAGGCATAACTTTCCCCAAAACCAATCCTCAAATATTTGGTCCCCGCTGTAGCTGTCTGCAGTTCTAAATACCGAGCTAACGTTGCCTGGGACTAATGCTCCCACACTTGGGGGGTGTGCATTATGCCAAAGTATTGCAATGTGAAGTTGTTCAACGCATGCGAGCTGATATGAACAAACTCTTTCTCTGAACTCATACACCCTCCTCTCTCGGACTGGGTTTATGTTACATTTATTCGGCTGCATAAAATGGACTTCCTTGAATGTGAAAACATGAGAATACTTTGCATGAAAATTAACAAACTAAAAGTTGCGGACCTTAAATAATCTTGGTCGAATCCTGAAATATTCCAAGCCAGGCCAA